>NW_016107337.1:5237580-5265036 GCF_001604975.1 Cebus imitator
AAGACCCTGTGTCCAAAAAAAAAAAAAAAAAAAAAAATGAGGAAGAAGAGGAGGAGGAGGAAGAAATAAATTTCTATGGTTGAATGCAAGTTTATTGAGTCAAGTTAAAGAACAGGATTCAGAGAAATAGACTTAAACGTTTTCATGAAAAAAATCATGAGAGATGCTGCTCCAAATGGTTCAGGTATTTCTGGTGGAAGAGGTCATTCCTGACAGTCAAGACATATTTTACTTGATATTGAATCAGCCAAAAATAAGATGGTCCTTGTGGACCCTAACCATGTCACAGGACAGCACTGACTTGGGTGGTGGCTTTTCCACAGGGAGCCCAACTGGCAGAGTGTAGGGTCTGGAAATGCCACGATTGCCACAGGGCCCTTCCTGTTCAGGGTAACTCTTACTATCCATATGCTATGCCTCCTACCACTTACTCTCTCTCCCTTCCATCACTCATCCTAAGAAAAGCCTCCTGGCAACTGGAAAGGACACTGGTTTCCCTCCACCTTCCCCTCACTCAGAAGAACAGAACGCAGACCCCCAAGCACTGCACCGAAGGGCAGTAAAACCAACGCATGAGGGTCCAGCCTAGGGGCAGAGCACTGGACCTTCCACATGAGGCCTCTACCCTCAGCTGCTCCAAGAAGGTGAAACACAAAGTGATCTGTGTGCATCTGCGCACATGGGGAGGGCGGAGCTGGTCCACCCAGACACATTTCCTGGGAAGTCCATCTAGACATGTAAGCAGGAGGGTGAGCGGGAGGCAGTCTTGGTTCAGTTGTAGATGAGCTGCCAAAATTTAAGGAGATAGCCAGAGAAGGCATAGGCAGCAGAATTTTGGAAACAAACATCCAGGAAAAAAAGAGAGAGACCACGGGAGAAAAATAGCAGCACACAGATCTCCAAAATGGGAGCCGTCTACCCAGGACACCTGATGTCAAGGATTATGTTAGTCTAGATCCCCTCAGCCACCCCACACACACTCTGCCAGGCCCCCAAAGAGGAGTAGGTGGCAGTTGCTGGTGCAGCCACCCTTGAGCCTCCAGCACTGCCCACGACCACGGGGACTGGTGTCCCACAGTCCTGCAGAGCAGCACCGAGAGGGTCAAAGAGGAGAAAGCTGTCCCCGCAACTGGCCCTTTGTCCCTGGGGACTGCAGTGCATCTGACTCAGAAACGTGCACCCGACGATGAGCATTCCGTTCACTGTGAGATTTTGTCCCCAGTAAGAACTTTGGAAAAAGTCTTTCAGTGGCTTTATAGAAAATTGTAATTGAAGGGGAGTAAGCCAGGGGTTTTGATACATTTCCTCTTGGTTCTGTCCTTTATGCAGCAGCTTGTAATAATCCCCTTTCATCCTCTTTTTCCCTGCACTGTTCTAATGGGCTGGGCACCCCACATCTCTCATCATAGTCTGTCGACCTCCTTCTGTTAAGAGAGAGAAGAGAGAAAAGAGAAACATGTACAGAAAAGAGAGAGGTGCTAGCAATTCCACACTAGGTTTCATAGATGGATCTCTGGCTTTTGAATAACTCACACAGCAAACTATTTTCTAAGAACATGGTGTTTTATAAATAGGCATCAATTAATCTGTTGTATGAATGAATGAAGAACAAACAGATGCCTGCACAGGAGATAGATACCTTTTGTCTGTGCTTCCTAAAATACTTTCTGCTTTGGACCTGTGTATAAAAATGTATTTTATATATTTTCGTCAGTCACCATAATTTAGGTGTTTGCTTGAATGCATTTTAAAACCTATTGTGGTGCCAATTTGTAGTCTCCATTTAAAGTGAATTATTCTTTGCATCAACAAATCACAAGAGAAGTGGTGGTTATTTTCATTTGGTTATAGCTGTCTGGGGGCAAACATGCAAAAGTAATTTTACTTGTTATGACTGTATGCCTGTAGTGTTTACAGGCATAATATACAATCAAACACAGGAAGAACGAAGTTCTGTACTACGCAGGAAGCCCTCCCTGCATTTATATAATTATCGAGCCTCAGAAGATGTTCATGTTGATTCAAAGATTGAGGAAAACAGCTTCCTCTCTCAGAACTCTCTCTCTGCATACATTGTAGGTAAAAGTATCTTTTTCTTCAGCTTTTGGATATTCTTTAACTTTGGCCAGGGTGGTGGCTCACGCTTGTAATCCCAGCACTTTGGGAGGCCGAGGAGGGTAGATCAGAAGGTCAGGAGTTCGAGACCAGTCTGTCCAATATGGTGAAACCCCATTTCTACTAAAAAATAGAAAAGATTGTCTGGGTGTGGTGGTACAGCCCTGTAGTCCCAACTGCTCAGGAGGCTGAGGCAGGAGAATGGCTTGAACCCCGGAGGTGGAGGTTGCAGTGAGCCGAGATTGTGTCACTGCACTCCAGCCTAGGTGACAGAGTGAGACTTTGTCTCAAATAGACAGAGTGTCACTCTGTCACCATTTTGGCAAGGTGGTTCAACTGGACCAAATTAGCTCAGGGTGAAACACTGTCATATTTATTTGAATATTCAAAGTTAAAGAATATATTCAAATAAATGTGAGTGTTTCACCCTGAGCTAATTTGGTCCAATCAAACCACCTTTGCCAAAATGGCTTTTATTTTCCCCATTTTAGGAGGCACCCTGGTTTGTTATGAAGCCTTCCCCTCCGCTGTCTTGATGTCTGTGCTCAGGGGTGGCTGAATACAGTCACAGCTTTGTCACTGAAGCAAATGAAAATGTAAATACTGGCAGTCTTTTTGAGGAAAATATTGCACTACCATCAAAAAACAAACGTATTTGCTTTCTTCGTGACACTCGAGACCAGCTTAAATGCTATTTCTTTTCATTTCGAATGTTCTAGAATTGAGCAAAGCCAATGTTCTTTAAACAAGGCCTATGTGATGACAGATCATTTGATATACGACTCCATTTTTAAAATATCCGTAACTCTCAAAATATTTTGCACAAGGAACCTGTTTCTGCTTGGAAGCGTTGGGACAGGGTGCAGTGACCCCTATGAGTCCCAGCATCCCCACAGTGAGAAGGAGCTTCCTTGATGGGCGCAGAGCACAGGCTTTGGAGTCTGAAACAGCTGGACTCATCCCTCCCTGCCACTTAGCTCCTGTGACACTCGGGGGAAGTCACCGCTCTGCTGGGATTCAGCTTCCATCTCTGTAAAAGGGGGATTAGCAGTGCCTCCTACACAGGGTGGTGACAGCAATTAAATGGGGAAAGCGTTGAGCAGAGTCACTGGCACGTACCAGGTACGGAAATGTACGAGGTACAGCTCTCACGCTTCTCTTGCAGTTGTTTATAAATAGGTCTTATTTATTGCTGGGGATGTATTCTTAGCACACACTTCATTCATTCATTTGAAAATGCATTTGTTGGGTGCTTACAGCAGGATAGTGAAAACATACTTAGAATAAATAACATACTCAGAATAAATAAATGCAGGTGAATATAAAGACATTCTGTTTCATTAGTTGCATTGACCTTAAACCTCCTCAGAGAACAGTGGGTTAGGGAGATGAGAGATGGCAGTGGGGAGTGGGGGCAAATGATGAGTTGCATTTTTGTAAAAACTGTGTAAGTATTGTTGTATACTGTTGTGATTTTTTTTAATGGACCCAAATGAGTATGTATTTATTTGCTATGGAGTACTTGAAATCTTTATTTATAGACATTGAGAATCCAGCCAGGCCAGGCACAGTGGCCCACTGTAATCCCAGCATTTTGGGAGGCTGAGGCAGGAGGATTGCTTGAGCCCAGGAGTCCAAGACCAGTGTAGGCAACATGGTGAGACTTCATCTCTACAAAAAATAAAAGTATTCCCTGGGAATGGTTGTGCATGCCTGTAGTCCCAGAAGTTGGGGGTGAGGGGTGGCTCTGGAGAGGATTGCTTAAGCCCAGGGAGGTCAGGGCTCCAGTGATCCATGATTTCCACGATTATGCCACTGCACTCTGGGCAACAGAGCAAGACTCTGTTTTGAACAAAAAAAAAAAAAGAAAGAAAGAAAAGAAAAGAAAAAACAAGAAGAATTGAATAGAAGAATCCACCCCCAAACATATCACGGTAAGACATCTATTGCTCTAAACACTGGGGCCAGACAGCTCTATGTTCCTGCTTTCGTTTTCAGGTTAAATAAATAAATAAATAAATAAAGGCCTACACCACGGAGCGGACTTGCCCAGAGTCTGATTTCAACTCCAGTCCAGGGCTGTCCTCAGCATCCAGCACACGCTTCCCTGACTTTGCACAAAGGGCTCGCTTTAGACAGGGACCGGATTACAGATTCTGCCACTTTACCCTGGAATTACTCTCCACACACACTGGTCTCTCTACAGGATGCAGCTCTCTGCCCCCATGTCGCCACCCTTGAAGGACTGACTGACTCCCTCGGCTTGTGCCAGTGCCTGCTGCCACCATGGGGCCCGCGGGGAGCCTGCTGGGCAGCGGACAGATGCAGATCGCCCTGTGGGGAAGTCTGGCCGCTGTAGCCATTTTCTTCCTCATCGCCTTCCTCATATTCCTGTGCTCTAGTTGTGACAGGTGAGAACCAGAGTGTGTATACTGGTGCCTAAACAAATATATCCCCTGTATCCAGAAGCATTTATGTGAAAAGCCTGTTAGGAATTGAATCCACTACAGATCCATCACAGAAACCTGTGTGTTAGGTTTAACTCACTTCTCCCTGCTGCAAAGCATCCCAGGACATTCTTCATTCACTTAAGGAAAACCCATATTTGATTTTGCTGGGGAGCAACTAGAAAAGCCCTTATATTTTAAACTTCCCAGAATGAAAGTCGTGCTGTTCTTTTGAGCACACGCTTGTCAAAATGGATTTTGTCTTTTGTCATCAGTGGGCATTTTGAAATCTTGTGTGGCATGCATCTTTTTGCTATCATCCCGTAGAAGTCACTGAGAATGTTTGCTGCTACGTGGCTTCAGAGGGATTGTTTATGATTTAAAATGTGTGGTGTAGACCTTCAGTTTCTTAAGAAACAGACTAGCCAGGCACAGTAGCTCACACCTATAATCCCAGCACTTTGGGAGGCTGAGGCCGGTGGATCCACAAGGTCAGGAGTTCACGACCAGACTGGCCAAGATGGTCATGGCCAAGAAACCATGTCTCTACTGAAAATACAAAAATTAGCCGGGCTTGGTGGCAGGCGCCTGTAATCTCAGCTACTTAGGAGGCTGAGGCAGAGAATTGCTTGAACCCGGGAGTCAGACGTTGCATGGAGCCAAGATCGGACCACTGCACTCCAGCCTGGGCAGCAGAGTAAGACTCTGTTTCAAAAAAAAAAAGAAACACATTAATTTTCCCAGGAGAGAAACATGCTGTATGTTAAATAATCATCAGTGTCATTTTTTGAGTTGTACTTCTCTCTCTCTCTCCTCTGTCTCATATAAAATGTCAGCTCCCCCCAAAAGAGAAACCTTTGCTCAGAGAGAAGTTCTTTCTAACCAGGAGTGATTTTTCAGGACATCCTGGAACTGTCATAAAGCACGCAACCTTCTGATGGGCGGGATGCCACCAGAGGCCCGTGCAGACCAGCTGACCATCAGCCAGCCCTGTGTCCAAACCCTCCCTCCACCGTGGAAGCAACTCCAGGGGTGTCACTTAAAATTGTGAAATGGCTTCCTACCCTAAAATCTGTCAGGAGGAGAAAATCCAAGACTCTCTGAACCCAGCCAGCCTCCTAATCCCTGCCCAGGTGGGACCCGGACCTCTGTGGCTGTAACAAGAGTCTGAGTCGCTGGGAAGATGAATAAAAAGAGGCTGCAGAGCCCGGGCTCCCCTGCAGTTACTCATATTCCCACTAGGTGTCACCCTTGTTTTATAGAGAACGTGGATGAGCTGCCTATTCTCTACAACTGATGGCCTTTTTTAGACTGTCCCGAGTAAAAACAAATTCTATTTTTACTTGACAGACTTTCCCATAGACTGGAAGTACATATGACTCATCCTGAGAGCATGTACCCTTCCCGGTGTGCCAAAATTTGTATTTTTTTTATTTTCTCCATCCCACTGCAGTGTGTGACTTTGCAGAGACTCATACTTGTTTTATCTTTTTTTAAAGATAATTTCTTTAAAAAAAGCGGGGGGGGGATTGAGGGGGCATAACTTGTTCTGCTAGTTTAGGTATAAACAGTTTCTACTCAGGCTCAGGCCTCGGTCCTCTCTTCGTGAACTTGTATGTTTTTTCCTGGAAGAAGGGTTCCCAGGGGAGGTGGACAGTCCCTAGCTGAGGCTTGACCTCCTCTTAACCAACACCTGCAAATCGGCCATTAAGCCGCTTTCTGGTTTTGTCTTCGTTGACAAAATAAACATCGTTCTTAAGAGAGATTTAAAAGCTGATAAGAATTGGGCCAGTATGCATTTGATTTTAGGGGGGCACATTTGACATTACAGCATTTCACTCTTCATTTCAGGGAAAAGAAGCCGCGACAGCCCAGTGGGGACCACGAGAACCTGATGAACGTGGTGAGCCCACTCATGTCTGTCTGCCTGTCAGTCCGTGCCTGCTCGAAACATCAGCTCCTTGTCTCAGTGTGCTCCCACGTGCTTGCAACCGAGTAGAACCCACAGAGAGAGCTAAGCCTGAGTTAAACCATGGCCCCCTCCGCCGCATCCTCTTTCTGTAGGTTTGTGGCTGCCAGGCTGCAGGCCCGTGCAGTTCCCCCGCGTTCGCTGGGAGAGCTTCCGAAATGGATGCAGTAGTGCTGCCACTGGAATCCTTAGATGGCTCCAACCTACTGCAGGGATGTGACTTTTTGCCTCTATTAATTTGTTAGGGCTGTCATAACCAAGGACCGCAAACTGATTGGCTGAAATAACAAGTTTGTTTCTCAGTTCCAGAGGCCAGAAGTCCAAAAATCAAGGTGTTGGCAGGATTGGTTGCTTCTGGGGGAGAGTCTGTTGCAGGCCTCTCCTGGCTTCTGGTGGTTTGCTGTGGCTTGCTTTGCAGAGGCACCACCCCAGTCTCTGCCTTCTCTTCCTGGTGGCCTCCCTCTGTGTTTCACATCACCTTCCCTCTATGCCTGGCTGGCTGTGTCCAAGTTTCCCCGTTTTAGAAAGACACGAGGCATATTGGACTAGGGCCCGCCCTCCTCTAGCACGACCTCACATTAACCAGCTGCATCTGCAATGACCCTGTTTCCAAATGAGACACATTCTCAGGTGCTGGGGGTTAGGACTGGGACATGAATTTTAGAGAGACACAGTTCAACCCATAACAACAGGTCATGAAGCTGGCGGGAGCCTGGGTCCCACAGCACCCTAGGTATAGCCTGGCCCTGCTGGCGTTTTCCCAGCTCTCAGTATCCTGCAGTGTCCTGATGATCCCGAGGCCCTGAGGGATCCACCATAGTGAGGAACAGCCTGAGAATCCTGCCTTGTCTTCTCTGACCCAGGGCCGTGCTTTTGAAGGGCTGAGCAATCTGGGTCCTGGGGCAGTGCTAAGACAGAAGGTGCTTCTTGTTCAGGACATTTTTCAAGGTCTAGCAAAAACTGGTTGGGAGGAGGGGGTGCAAAAAAGGAAGCATGGATGAGCCAAGGTCTGGTGTAAAACCCGCAGCCAGCAGACATATGCAGAGAGGACCCGGGGGCACCTCCAGTCTAGGCTTCCTGACCTGCCAATTCTCAGGACTCCTCTGGCCCAAGCAGGCAGGAAGTTGTCAGGACTCCCTGTTCCTCCTGGGACCCCCAGGATTTTCCTTCCCTCCCCTCCATGTGCACACGCCCACCTCACCCTTCACCACTGTCCTGGGCCCTCACTGCCGCTCCTACCTTTACTCTTTTTCTCACCCAGTTCCCGTCTCTGGTTGTCCATGTTGTCCCCACTTCTCATCTGTGCCCAGCGCCTCTGCTCTGCCTGGTGATTGCTGCTGTGGTGGCCTCAGCAGGGACGGTGGGAGGGATGGAGGGAATGCCCTACAGTTGCTTCTCCCCATGCAGACTCCAGGCCCCTGCCTTTCCTCACTCCACCATCCTCCCGGTGCCGGTTGGCTGGTGAGGTGGGGTGGGCTGGGGAAGAGCTCCCACCACCATTCCTCACTTCTTTCTAGAGCAGGGGTTCTGGGATGTGGCCTGGACCACTGCCAGAAGCAGCAGCACCTGGGAGCTCCTTAGAGGTGTGAATTCTCCTGGGGTGGGGCCCAGTGAAAGGCTAACAAGGCGATCGCCCCAGGTCATCCTGTTGTAAGCCCAAGTGTGAGAGCCACTGGCCTATAGCATGGGTTCCTGCTGTTCTGCTGGAGGTCCAAGGTCGGCACAGCCCTGGCTGAGACAGGAAGAGAGCGGCAGGTGGATAAAAGGAAAAAGCTGGCTCCCCACTCCCACGCCTTCTTCCTCATCCGCCATATAATTCATTACCGCCCAAACCCATAGCCTCGCTTATTTGGGTGTGAATGTCTGTGAGTCAGCGTGCACACACACAGGGACACATGCTTTCACAGTCACTGGCACCCATGTACACACGCTCGCCCACCCAGCTCTCTTTAAGAGCTTCTCACCTCCTAGATCTTATCCCTCTGGTGGATTCTTCATCTCATAGAAGCAGAGATTAGGAATAGTAGTTAGAATCTAGATTATGATAACTTCAGCTGTGATCGATTATGCTGTTGTGGGCCCACCTGGGAGCCTTCCTCCCTCACACCCATGCCTGCCCATTTATCACATCATTTTTGGGATATTAGCACCTGCATTGCAAGTTCCTGGCAACCTAACACAGTAACCCATCTCACTGAGGGCCGATCAGATATGAATGAGCTGCACTGGATTGAAACAGCTGACTCCCAGTACACTTTTGGATCATGACACGGCATGAACTATCTGCTGTCTATTATTGGCTTCCAGTCAATAGAGAATTTGTGAGGCCAACTAGCAAAGGTTCATGTGCTGTTTACATCACAACTTTCCTGGTAGAATCCTGGAGCATGACGCCACCTCTTGGAACACGCAGGCCATGAAAAGGACAAGGAGGAAATCACATTCGCAGTGATTCAGACTGCAACCTGGGACAAGTTGGGTATTTTAAGAAATACTCGAACTACCAACTTGCTTTCTGACTACTCTTAGCTATAGCTGAGCCTGGCATATTGTTCTGGGTAATATCTACACATTCTATCCCTGCCGAAAACCAACTGTTGATGCCATTCTTCCCACCAAATGTCCTAAGTTTATTTGTGAGAATAAGATTAGCAGAGCTGGGCACAGTGGCTCATGCCTGTATTCCCAGCACTTTGGGAGGCTGAGGTGGGCACATCACTTGAAGCCAGGAGTTTAAGACCAGCCTGAGCAGCACAGCAAGATCCCATCTCTTAAAGTTCGTTTCAGATTGGCCAAGTGTAGTGGCACATACCTGTAGTCCCACCTATTCCAGAGGCTGAGGCAGGAGGATCTCTTGGGCCCAGGAGTTTGAGGTTTCAGTGAACTACAATCATGCCACTGCACTCCAGCCTGGGCAACAAAGTGAGACCTCATCTATACAAAAAAAAAAAAAAAAATGGTTTGCAGAGCTAATTTTCAGCATATTATTTCTGTGAACCTAGAAGCCAGAGGCTTGGCTGGTTCTAAAATAGTTTCAGAAGTCAATAACATTATCTATCTTTGACCAGATTTAAGTCTGTTCCCTTCACATGACAAAGGGTGATGCCTTTCCACATTTCTCATGGCATGGCACACCGTTACCAGTAATGATTTACAACACCTGTGTTGTAAGGATGAGGCTGCTGTAGTCTTTTTCAACCAGTCCCCTCCCTGCCTTGAGCTAAGGGAACTGATAACTCACAACCTGCCTGCAGCCCTGTGTAGATCACTAGGCAGGAAGCTCTGCACATAGCCTTGGAAGATTCCCCGTGCTCCTAAGATTCTGGGACAACACTGTCTACTAGAGCTTTCCGCAGTGCTGGAAGTGTTCTGTGTCTCCTATTGGATATGGTATCCACTGGCCACATGTGGCTATTGAGTGCTTGAAATGTGACGAGTCAACAAGGAACTCAGTTGAGTTTCTTTTATTTTACTTAATTTAAATCTAAAAACAGTAGCTCCCCTCAATCTGTGGTTTTGATTTCTATAGTTTCAGTTACCTACCGGCAACCACAATCCAAAAATAGGTGAGAACCATGCAAGATATTTTGAGAGCACATAATAAGTTTTGTTACAATATAAATATAGTTATTCTGTTTTATTACCAGTTGTTACTGCTAAATCTCTTACTGTGCTTAACTTGTAAATTAAACTTCATTGTAGGTATAATATATATGGATAGGAAAAGACATAGTTTGTGTGGGGTTCAGTACGACTCATGGTTTCAGGCATCCACTGGGGGTCTTGAAATGTGTTCTCTGTTTACACCATGCTTTCACCAGAGGTAGGAGGACATCCTGTTAACCCCTGTTTGCTGATAAGGAAACTGGGTGAGGGGACTACTGGAGGAGATTCTGTTTTCTGTTTCTGCTGTTTTAATTTTTTTTAAAGCCTCGGATCTTCTCCTCTCCTCTGCAGTCCCAATTCTTAGCGATGTGATGCATGTGTTGTTATTGTTGTTGTTTTTCAGCCTTCAGACAAAGAGATGTTCAGCCGCTCAGTTACTAGCCTGGCAACAGATGCCCCTGTCAGCAGTGAGCAGAATGGGGCACTCACCAATGGGGACAGTAAGTTCTGCAAAAATACCAGCTTTCGGCACGGGCCTCATCACCTGTGAAAGTCCAAGGTTTCAAAATGTGTAGCTCAAAAAGTAGGAAATGTGTTGTTGCCCACTGTTAGTATTACTAGCAGTTTTAGCAGAACACCTCATTTGGGTGAATAATACTACTTATTCGTACACTTCTGCGTGCCAGGCATTGTTCTAATACTTGTAGGTATGCTCATTCCTTTACTCTAACCCCATGATATTACTGCTGTTGATAATAATATCAGTACCTTTTAAGATAGCTGTTATTACTATTCACAATTTAAAGGTGACAAAACTGGGCAGATTGCTACTGTAACAATATTACCACAAGCCTCATGCCTTAAAATAACAAAATGTGCTTGCAATTCCAGAGGTCAGGAGTCTGAAATGGGTCTCACTAGGCTAAAATCAGGGCATCATTAGACCTGCAGTCCTTCCTGAAGCCTCAAGGAGAATCCATTGGCCTTTCCCTCATTCACATCCTTCTCTGACCCTCCCCCTCCCTCTTCACTTATAGGGACCCCTGTGATTACACTGGGCCACCTGGATCATCTGACTTCCCTCTCATCCCAGAGTCATCTAATTAGCAGCCTTCTACCTGTAACCCTAGTCCCTCCATACCCCCATATAACATAACACATTCACAGGTTCCAGTAATTAGGAGGCAGATATTTTTCGGGGTGGTTCTGCCTTCCACAGAAATGTTGCTAATTTGCCTGATATCATAGAGTCAGTGGGCTGAGGATCTGTCATTGGAACCAGGCAGTCTGAGCCCTGGGCACATACTCAGCCACTCTGCATAACATGTACGTCATGCATTGTATACTCTTGCTGATGGAAAGAGCAGCTACATTTGCTTCACACTTTAGAGTTTACACCATGCTTTCACCTGAGGTAGGAGGGCATCCTGTTACCCCTGTTTACCTATAAGGAAATGGTGGGGTAGTCAGGACACCAGTGCCTGTTCTCTGTCCACCATGATGTAGACAGCTAGAACCAGAGAGCAAAAGTTCACCCCACCATGATGATCAGGGATTCTGAACACACATGAGTGTTGGTAAGTTCAGAAGGATTGGGGGATGCATTGTCATTTCTTCATGTACCCCTTGGAGACACTTTTCCTTTTTTTTTTTTTTTGAGATAGAGTCTTGCTCTGTTGCCAGGCTGGAGTGCAGTGGCACGATCTTGGCTCACTACAACCTCCACCTCCCAGGTTCAAGTGATTCCCCTGCCTCAGCCTCCTGAGTAGCTGGGACTACAGGTGTACAGCACCACGCCTGGCCAATTTTTTATATTTCAGTAGAGATGGGGTTTCACCATGTTGGCCAGGATGGTCTCAATCTTCTGACCTCATGATCCGCCCACGTCGGCCTCCCAAAGTGCTGAGATTAAAGGGGTGAGCCACCACGCCCAGCCCAGAGACATTATTTCTAATTCCCCCAAAGTGAGACACTAATGGAATAACTTGCTTGCTTTGTGTCCGCATCCTAAGGGCAGGGCTTTCTGTTGCATTGAACGATGTGTCTGCACACCCTGCACCACCCCTGGTACATGGCAGGCACTCACAACATAGTTGACAAAGGGACAGCTGAATGGCTCCACACTGCAGCATATCTGTGGCTGGCCAAGAATCTCACATTTGGTTTTTTCCAATTTGAGGTAGGAATCTTGCTGGCAGGGTGAGATGGAAGAAGGGTATGAAGTGCCAGTCCTTTTGTGTTAATGGCTGAAGAGTGGTGTTTGCCCTGTGATTTCCATTATGTCTGCCAAGCAAAAGTGATCTGTGTAAAAGGGGTAGCTACCAGTAGTTCCCTCCACACAGGCAGGGGCCAGTGGGGCTGGGGAGTGTGGTCATTGCATGTGCCCCATTTCTGGAGTCCAGCATCCCATAGTTTGGCTGCATCAACCTGGTCACCTTCTAGTCACATTAGACACTGCCTACAAGACTCTCATCAGGAGTAGCATTAACTGAGGAAAGTAACTGTGAACTACATTTATACCCAAGATAACTTACCAAATATTATATTGTGAGAGATATAATGGACAGCTTTATTTTAAGCCATGATTAAAGTAGGATACTGACGGTCATAACAACTATAATTTGTACCAAAGACTTAAAAGAATGCAACTTGATTTAACCTAACTTTATATTACATGATTCTCAGTAGTGATTATTGAAAGACTTGCCTTTCTCCACTTTTAATATGTCTGCTTGCTTTAGTTCTTTCAGAGGACAGTACTCTGACCTGCATGCAGCATTACGAGGAAGTCCAGACGTCGGCTTCAGATCTGCTGGATTCCCAGGACAGCACAGGGAAGCCAAAATGTCATCAGAGTCGGGAGCTGCCCAGGATCCCTCCTGAGAGTGCAGTGGATAGCATGCTCACGGCGAGAAGTGTGGACGGGGACCAGGGGCTGGGGACAGAAGGGCCCTATGAAGTGCTCAAGGACAGCTCCTCCCAAGAAAACATGGTGGAGGACTGCTTGTATGAAACTGTGAAAGAGATCAAGGAGGTGGCTGCAGCTGCACACCTGGAGAAAGGCCACAGTGGCAAGGCGAAGTCTACTTCTGCCTCGAAAGAGCTCCCAGCGCCCCAGACTGAAGGTAAAGCTGAGTTTGCTGAATATGCCTCGGTGGACAGAAACAAAAAATGTCGCCAAAGTGTTAACGCAGAGAGTATTCTTGGAAATTCATATGATCCAGAAGAGGAGGCCCCACCACCGGTCCCGGTGAAGCTTCTGGACGAGAATGAAAACCTTCAGGAGAAAGAAGAGGGAGAGGCAGAAGAGAATGCCACAGACAGGACCAGTGAAACTAACAAGGTGAGTGCTGGCGTTTTTGTTTTGCCTTTGTGGGCTCCTGTCCTGCTTAGGAATCTAGCTGGTCCTGGGTTGTTCTGGGAAATATCTGCAAACACTTTCCAGTTTGTTGAACGATGAGAGCTGTTTTCATGGAAGCTGTGTTTGGCTTTTTCCCCTTCCAAGTAATAAAATACCAAAAACTTGCATTTATCACATATTTCTCTCTCAGCACCTTACTTGGATATTTTCGCATTTTTTCCATCATGTCTAATTAGGGCCAAGTCTCATTTGCTTCATTTTGAAATCCAGGAGTTAAATAGAGAGACTGGACTCATTGCCCACAGATCTTACCTATTCTGCTTGTTGACTACCTCAGCAGCATGGTGACCTTTACCCTTCCAGGATCCCCAAAATCAGCATGCATAGCAATAGGCACCACGAGAACCAACTCGCAGGCACCCATGGTTATGTCTGATTGTATAAACTTTCATATAAATCAATAGAAGATCTTATTTTGTGACCATTTCTAAACTATAGCCTGTACTTCCTAAATTTAGATATTCAACAAATCTCTAAAATGCATTAGCAATCCACAGCCTTCTGTGCGCATCTGTTAGCTTGATATCTGTGCTGCAGTGAAGTTCACATCCCTAGTTGTCAAAATCTCTTTGGGATTTAACTAGCCCCATCTACTTCAGGCAACTAATATTCTAATTTCTATTTTCTACACAGAAAAAGAGCAAGGTCCTCTCTTCTATTTAGATTTTAGTAGATGCAAGTAGCAGGTTAGCCAGTCACTAGTAGCCTTAAAAACCTTCCGTAGTTCATGGACAGAGGTGAATACTCTGTTTGTATAGTTAGACCAAGAAAGTCGTTCTTTGTGCTGTTCTCTGAATGGATTTCAACTTTTTGTATTATCCATGAAATCAGCTGTTGAGAGCACCACTAAAAGGGTTTATGAACATGTTCATAAAATGCAAAAATGCAGTCCAATTTTTTGCCCTTCATATAACCAAAGACAATAAACCTGATGTGAAGTTCATGCTGCCTAAACCAGATTAAGCTTTTTACTTACAAGCATTAGAAAGATACGAAGATGAGTTGTCTAACCATTGCTCATAAACAGTTCTCCCAGATTTCACATTAGAAACTGGAAATACTCATCTGGAAACAAAATTCTCTTTCCACAATATAGTAAAAAATGTGTAATCCATCATCTTTATATAAACAACCCCAATTTTAAATGAGTTGAGAGTTTGAAGTATTTAATATTCATTCATTTATTTAACAAAAGATCTTAATGAGCACCTGCTGTGTGCCACACAGTCTTCTAGGTGCTGGAAACAAATCAGGTATATGAACAGAATCCCTGCTCTGTGGAACTTATAATGGGAAGAGACAGACATAAAATTTAAAGTTTATAAGAGAAAAAAAATAGAACTGAATAAGAAGGACTGAGAAAACAGGTAGGGAGTACAGTTTTGGATAGAGTGGTCAGGGTCTGCCCAGCTATAAAGGCGACAGTGACATCTGAGTTAAGGAGGCGAGGAAGTGAGGTTTGTGCTTTTGTGGAAAGAGCACATGAAGCAGAGGGGATGACCAGTGTGAGGCCCCTGAGGCTACAGCTTGCCTGGCTTTTAAAGGGAAAAAGAAGGGGACTGGTGTGGCTGGAGAGGGAAGAGCAAGGACAGCAGTGGGGAGAAAGGGAACCAGGGCTCGATCCTGGATGGCCTTGGCTTATAGTCTGAACAGTAATAATGTCACTAGAGTTCTGAGCAGCAGAATGGCACAACCTGGCCTATGTTTTCAAAGGATCCCTCTGCCTCCAGTTTTGAAATAGACTATAAAGGGTGGAAGTGAGAAGACCAATTGGGTGGCGACGCTAATAAACCGGATCAGAAATGGTGGTGGCCTGGATCAGGGCAGAGGCAGCAGAGGTGATGAGAAAAGCTAAGCCAGAGCCAATAGATTTGCTGATGGATCCTACATGTGGTGAAATGAAGAAGAGGCAGTGATGAGTACGAGGCTGGGTCCAACGCACAGGAAAGATGGAATCGCCATTAACTGAAATGAAGAGCAGGTTTTGCGGGGAGATCCAGCATTCAGTGTTGGATATGTTTAGCTTGAGATACCAATTGGACTTCCAACCAGAGCTAATCAGATGGTAGCTGGATTGATAAGCCAGGTTAAAAGGAAAGGGCAGGGCTGGATTTGCTGATGTGGGAGTCATCCACAGAATGTGGCTTTAAAAGCCAGGAGATTGGATGAGGTCACAGGATAGGCAAGTGTAAATAGAGGCTGGAAGAGTTCCAACAGTAGAGATCTGGAAAAGGAACCAGCAGACGAGACCAAGGTAGGAAACAAAAACAGGAAAGTTGTAGAGTCCTGGAAGCCAGTGAAGGACGTGTCCAGGGAGGAAGGAGTGGCAGGCTGCTCTGCTGAGAGGAGCATATAGGGCAGGGAAGATGAGTCCTGTTGGTGCCCTTGAGAAGAGCAGTCTCTGGGGAGTGGTAGAGGCAGAAATGTGACCAAAATGGATTAGAAAGAGAATAAGAAGAGAAAAATTGTTTGGCTGACTTTTTAAAAGATTTTGCTATAAAGAAGTGAGACAGGCTGGGTGCAGTGACTCATGCCTGTAATCATAACACTTTGAGAGGCTGAGGTGGGTGGATCACTTGAAACCAGGAATTTGAGACCAGGCTGGGCAATGCAGCAGAACCCCATCTCTATAAAAAATACAAAAATTAGCTGGGCATGGTGGTGTGTGCCTGTAGTCCCAGCTACTTGGGAGGCTGAGGTGGGAGAATGGCTTGAGCCTGGGACATCAAGAATGTAGTGAGCCAAGATCACGGCACTGCATCCCAGCCTGGATGACAGAATGAGACCCTGTGTCAAAAAAAAAAAAAAGGAAGTGAGATAATGAGTAGGTAGAATTTCAGAGTAGGACTGGGTTTGTTTTATTTTTAGAATGCAGCATGTTTGCATGTGGCTTGGAATGGTCCCGCACTGGGAGAATTGTTGGCACAATTTAACAAAGAGAAAATGAATGAAGAAGCTGAGGGTAGGGGTAGGAGTTCATAGAAATTTCTTATGATTCCTTCAGTTTTCTTAGCCAACTAGGAAGCAAGGTCATCTGCTCAGAGTGAAGATGGGTGAGAAGGTGTTGGAAGTTTGGGGTGAAGAGGGGAAAATGCAAAGTAGACTTTGAGCTGAGCAGAGACGGGGTGTACTGGGGAAGCATCGGATGATACGAAACTGCTGTAAGGGCTCACTAGAGAATTAAGTTCACATATGATTGGCAGTTGACTATGGAACTTGAGCTTAGTAAAGCAGTAAAGGACACCAAGGAGAAGAGCAGGCGTTGAAAACATGAATGGGTCCCAGTGGTGTTGAAAGAGCATTGGAACTGGGTTACAGGAGTAAGCTTTGACAATGAGCGCTGGTCTGAAAGGGTTGCAGGGAGTTGGGCTGGTGGAGAGGCTGTGGTTTAGAAAGGCCTGGTGTGCAGCCATGAGGGTGCCAAGGTCAGGGGTGGGCATGGAGAGGGAACGCAGAGAGAACACAAGATCAGTGGGGCCAGGGCAAGTCAAGGAACTAAAGGTGGGAGTTAGAAGGATACACATTTGTTGAGGTCACCAAAAATTAAGACAAAAGATGTGTTAGAGAATCAGTAAACCAAGAGCCAAAATCATTGAGAAATCAGGCAGGGGGGAAGACACAAAATGGAAGTCCATTTCTCTATTAGCTTTGACATTTCCAGATGACTTAAGGATCTTTCTGATGACGCCTGCAAACTGTAGAAGTATAAAATTCAGGCATTTAATAAAGAAACACCATGTTTTTAAATATTAGTCCTCCATGAATGACCAATCTTTCAGTGACAATTAGGAATTGAAACAGTAGTATAGATAATTATTTTGGCTTATTTGTACCTACAGATCCAAATACAAAATGAGAGGAAATTTCTCTAAGGATAATGCTAGTAGATATCACTGAACATTGTACATGTAGTAATAGATTGCTTAAGTGTTTGTTTCTCAGTGCTTCCCATAATTTCTTTGTGGTTCCCTAAAAATCATTTGAAGACATTTTTAGACAGATAAGAGAAAACATGTGCAAAAGAAAGGTCAGATGTTAACGTTGAACTGCTTTCCTTGGCTTGTGTTTGTTCCGACAGAGATTTAGCTCATTGTCATACAAGTCTCGGGAAGAAGACCCCACTCTCACAGAAGAAGAGGTAAGTTTTGTTTCTTCTTGAAAAGAGAAAACTCCTGTAGTAAGGAATAGAGCTTCTCCTCTTGAATAAATGCAATGTAATGTTACCCTTTGAAAGAGCTGAAATATTCTCTACACCTATGTTTGGAGATCAAGACTTGGGTTGTTGGTTTTATAATGGCTCAGAGAGACTGATGGGCAGGTTGTAAGACAAGAAGGATGGCAGGACAAGCAGTCAGCTTAGGAAAGGAAACTGGGCAGGAAAGCAGGGTCAGGGTCAGGAAAAATAGAGAGGGCAGGGGAGGAGAGTGAGAAGAGAGAAACTCCGCATGGGAGCAGTCAGCAGTCAGGAAGACCATATCAGAAGGAAATGAATTGTGGGTTGGAAAATTCGGGAAATTAGAACAGGTGGGTGTAGGGAATTTGCTCCTGCCTGGGAGACAGAAAGAGGAGGTCTCTGTGCGGAGGCTGAGAGCAGAAAACTTCAGTAAGTACCATTCCTCGCTGGAGCTAGGGTCAGACATAGCAGCCAACAAGAGCAGATCACATATTCCCAAGCATCAGGGAGCAAAATCCACAGGTTAGATTTTCAGTGAAGTGTTAAAGTTGTTAAAGCCAGTAAATGTATATGTATGTGTATATGTTAAACAGTTCAGTCTGAAACTGAGATCTGAGCTTTAAGTACTGTTATCCCAATTTAACAGAATGTTGTGGAAATGATTGATTATAAAAAGAAGAGAAACAGGGAAAAGGAAGAGAGTAACTTATGAGACTGTAGCAACAATTTACAGACTGAGGAAAGAAGATGAAAGTTTTAAAGAGAAAAATTGATAAGCTAAATAGCAAGGAGACTGAAAGAGAAACCTGTATACAAAATAAAAATAGTACTTATAGAAAACAAATAATCAAAAGGAATATTAGAAGACTCAAGAAGCTTTCATAAAAGTTGAAATGTACAGTGAGATCCTCTACACACTAGGTTCATTCCCAGAGTCAATATTATTTTGCAAGTTAATGAATGAGGACAAAGGCCAAGAAGACCAAGCACCCTTACAAAGAGTGAGGGGCATTAATGGCAGGGACCATGGGGAAGAAAGTTGAGGAGAGAGGCAAACGGTGGTGAGGGGCTGACTCTCATTGTTGCGATCTAGGTCAAGGTGCGTTTGTCCTCCTTGATGTTACCTTTGAAAGTGATGAATAAACTGGCGTGCCGTCTCCCCTCACCGCTGTCATCCACTGTTTACCCTTTTATAATCTGTCCATATATAATTTTTGGCTTGGACCACCATTTAGAGAATAAATTCTGTGTTTGCACTTCGTTATAAACAGCAGTGAATTTTTTTTATTCTCCTTAAATTCAAAGAAATTTCTTTGAATTTTAATTCTTCTATTTTGAGAGAAGTTTTTTAAATTAAAATCTCTAAGGTGAGAATGTTAATAATTTAATATTCATTAGGATAGTCAGACCCACATGGCAAGAGTTTTCCAAAGACTGTTTTTCTGAACTGTTACCCTTGGATCACGAAGGCCTAACCAAAGTGAGCCAGCCACCAGCCTGTATTGAAAAGTTCTCATGCAAATGACCAGTTAGCATGTGGCAAACCTGTCTTAAGAAGCTTTTGAGGCCGGCTGGAAACTTCACCTGCAGTATGTGAGAAAAGTGAAAGCAGAAAAATGTCCCTTGGCACTTGGGAAGCCAAGCACCTGTCAGGAAGCGTGTTCATGTATATCCTGGGTATTTGAATGAATCAAATCACTGTGTTAAAAATAAACACAGGTATAATAATGAAGGATATTTTTACTTATTTCCAACCATGATTTTTCACAATAAAATAATACTCCCCAAAAGTCTCCTAATCAATACATTTAACCTTCACAATGAATGAAATCTCTGTTGATATCAGAGGTGATACAGTATTTATTAGTGAGACTGGGAGGGTGTGCTTGGAAAGCCACTGGCTCTTACCATAGGAAATGGTATTCTGTAAGTTGTCATTTCTGACTTGGCTGGTTGCAAGCAAGAATGAATTTTCCCACTGAAGAAAACTAGATCTGGACTGTCAATGTCTGTTTACCCAATAATATGCAACTAAATTAAAAAATAATGGCCAGGCGTGGTGGTGGCTCATGCCTGTAATCCCAACACTTTGGGAGGCCGAGGTGGGCAGATCACCTGAGGTCAGGAGTTCAAGACCAGCCTGGCCAACATGGTGAAACTCCATCTCTACTAAAAATATAAAAATTAGCCAGGCGTGGTGGCAGGTGCCTGTAGTCCCATCTTCTCGGGAGGCTGAGGCAAGAGAATCTCTTGAACCTGTGAGGTGGAGGTTGCAGTGAGCCGAGATCCACCATTGCACTCCGGCCTGGGAGAAAAGAGGGAGACTTCATCTCAGAATAATAATAACAATAATAATAGGAATACCCTTTCAAATATATGTGTGCCACCAATGAGCATCCAGCCACTGCTCTTGGAGACCCTGTGATGCAGGAAGCGTGTAGTAGTCTAATTCAGTGGCGCTCACACTTTACTGGCCCTCAGAATCAGCACTGGTTGCTGGGCCCCAGCCCCAAGGTTCTGATTTGGGGGCTCTGGGGTGAGGCCTGAGAATTTCCCTTTCTAACAGATTCCCAGCTCCTGCTGCTGCTGGTTTACAGCCTACACTTTGAGAACCACTGGTCTACTATGTGTTTTCCATCCTTTTTTGTAAAGCAGTGGAGCCCTTTTTTAGGCAAAATATCATTCTGATGTAGAAGTGAAATAAAACAATGCTGTGGTCAGGTCCCCAGAGGCTTGAGGAGCTTCCCACTCCGCCTCTCCTCAAATTCCTCTGCAGACCCAAGAGAACTGAGTTTTCATGGAATCAAGGGAATATGACTGATCTAGTTAACACAGTTGAAGATAATGTGTATAATTATTCTCTAGTAATGTGCTCCATAATTAGTACGGATAAGAAAGAACAAATCTTTAAGGAGCACACACACACAGAAGCCCAGTAGTGCTCAGTATGTAGCTTGTCACTAAAAAGGGGAAGAGGGAGTCACAGCTGGAAGTTTATTCAACCCTCCCTTTGTTTCCTAGATCTCAGCCATGTACTCATCGGTGAATAAACCTGGACAGTTAGTGAATAAATTGGGACAGTCGCTTACGGTGCCAGAGTCCACCTACACCTCCATTCAAGGGGCCCCTCAGAGGTCACCTTCCTCCTGTAATGATCTCTATGCTACTGTTAAAGACTTCGAAAAAACTTCAAACAGCACACTTCCACCAGCAGGGAGGCCCGGCGAGGAGCCAGAGCCTGATTATGAAGCGATACAGACTCTCAACAGAGAGGAAGAAAAGGCCACCTTGGGGACCAATGGCCACCACAGTCTCGTCCCAAAGGAAAACGACTATGAGAGCATTAGTGACTTGCAGCAAGGCAGAGATGTCACCAGGCTCTAGCAACCCAGAAGACAGCCCTGGGTAGCCTGTGACGATCAGCATCTGGGGATGTTTCTTCCATGAAAGAGAAGAAGTGACACAGACCTATACTTCACATGCTGCTTTAGTCACCTGAAGCTGGTTGGAGAGGCCCTGACTGTTCTCCCAGTTGTTCAGTTTCTGAGACAGAGAGGTACGGACCAGGTCCGCCTGAGTGTGCCCCTTCCTGCCAGACGGACAGGCACGCCCAAGCATATCTCCCTCCTGCACCTTCACTCCCACAAAAGATCCCAGCTGTCAGTGGTCTCATCCTATTAGTGAGGAAAGCCAGGCTGTATGGAAAAACTGCACTCTCCAAGGACCACAACGCCCCCCGCCTAATGTACTGCCACTTGGAAGAGCCAGGTTTTTCCCCTCTTTCCTTTTCTCTGTCTGCTATTGACTTTAAAATGTAAAGCTTTTCCCCCTCAAAATGTCCAGATTTCTATGGTTCATTCCAAGGAAATTTTCACACAAGGCTTGGCCTTTGCCTTCAATGGAGGTGTCTTAGGATGGCAACAAACTGTGGGTGCAGCTTTCTGCCCAGCTCACCAGTCCTGGGGATCTGGACCCTGCAGGTGAATGGGACTGGGGAGGGACGTCCCTGGAGTCTCTTCCATCTTTGTTTCTTCTTATTTTGGCACTCTCTATCAGCAGCCTCTCCCCAAAGTACTTGAAGTCAGTTTTAGATGCTTTATTTTATTTTTCTAGTCAAAAACGTTTTCCCCCCAATGTTTGAAAACTCATCCAAGCCTTTTCAGTATTTTCCATGAGTATTGTGGTACTTCTGTACAGGTTTAAGCCCAGAGCTCATTCCTTCAAAACAGAGAGCCTTAATCTTTATGTTGGGACACAGACCACATATTTGGACAGCAGCCATACATCCATCTCTGAAGGGCTGTGGACATGAATGTGTGTTTCCCATGGTCTCCGCTGCCCACACTAACAGTGTGGCATCTTATAAGTTAACTGTTATCCTAAGGTCATCTAAGATTAAAATGTAAACATTTATTTTTGTTATGTGAGTTTATAAGATGTTTTATGTTTAATGCCTACTTTCTCAAAAGTGCCAGAAAAAATGTATATTAACTATTTTGATTTTAGGTACAATGATTTATACTCTCCTTTTTAAAAGATATCATAAAGCACATAAGTTAGGTCATTACAAGGAGCTGTTATCTTTTTTCTTATCAGATGTTTAAAACATTGATGGTTTTTAAAGACACCTTTTTAAATGGTACTTGGAGCTCCTGATCTAAATTACCTAGACCCCTAGAGAAATAAATGGAATAGACATAAATAATCATTTTCAGTGGCTTATGGTGGGCAATATTGAATTATTTGAAACGGTAAAAATGGAAAGAAGAACAAAATATATGATCAGAGGTGGCTGTGAATTATAAATCTCATAAAAGTGTCATAATTCCATTAAGGTTTAATTACATTTTTTCAGAAAACAGTGATGAATTCTGCAGTCCAGTGCTTACCTGTGCAAATCGTCTATTGGAATCTTTTCCTTATATTTTACAAACATCACTGGCTGAAATAACTCAGATTAAGAGCTCAGCCTGGTTTGAATCTAATCATCTCTTTAGATCTTATCTTATAAGGCCAGCATTAGGAAACTTGTTCACTTTTCATTTTCAAAGGAGCCTAGTTGAAGTGCTATTATGAGTGTGGGCTATGGAAAGGGAGATTTTCCTACACAGATAAAGAAAAAAAATGAGGAAATTACTTCATCCCATTGTGACACCTGTGACTTTTTGGATTTAATAATCTAGCTGTTTTTCTTCTTTATGACAAAGCATATAATTGGGAGGATGAAGAGTCTTAAAAATTGTAGAGACCAGCTCATTGGAATGTTTTTACATCCCTGTATTCATGGCTTGACTTTGTGACTGCTCTGCGTTGCACTTCTGACATTGTGAAGTGAGCTATGTTGGGGTCAACTGGCTGGCTGGCATTATTTTTCAATCATCTTGGTCTCTCCCACGAAGATATCATGTGCATAAGCACAATCATCATTGATTAGAAGATCATGGCAGAATACCCTTAGATTAGAGAGAAGTTTGTACCTTG
The DNA here is from genome assembly GCF_001604975.1 of Cebus imitator. Taxonomy (NCBI): domain Eukaryota; kingdom Metazoa; phylum Chordata; class Mammalia; order Primates; family Cebidae; genus Cebus; species Cebus imitator. The sequence continues at coordinate 5,260,794 of NW_016107337.1, forward strand.
CATTTGCCTGAATTCCAGTCTCTGCTTTTTGCCAAGCACTGCTTTTTGACTGGTGATTTTCACTCCTTTGTATTAATGACTTTGACCCAGCAATCTCTCACGTGACTGGGTTCTATAGTACATAGTAACAGCCAAGTCATGTTACACACCTAGCACTGTGCATGCTGTAATGACATCCTCTATAGGCACCTTACAGCTCAAAAATTTTGTTTCATATCATGCCTTACTTATCACCAGGAAGGTGGGTATGATCTCTAAAGTAAAAAAACTCTTTTAATAGAAAGCTCATAAATAATTATGTCACTTTACAATTTCATTACCAAAATTTCACCCAGAAGTTTTCAAATATTAGTTCTGCAATGTGGCCAAATATACACTGAAATACACCTTTTAATTTGAGAACGAGTGGTTAGAATAAGTTGTGATATAAGCATTTTCAGTGGACTTTTAAAGGAACTCTGTAAGGCCCTCCAGCAAAAACGATAAAAGAATAACTGTAGCACAGGCCATGAGGGTTGCGGGAGAGAGAAGCAGAGTAAGCCTTAGTAAGATTGCTCAGCTCTTTGGAACACCAGCTATTTTATTGGAGTATATTTACTTCAATATATAAACTTCATATAAATGGTGAGGCACCATCACCGTTTGGACTGTGTAGTATAGTTTTTCATAAATTTCATCACATTTGCTTTTTTCAGAATCTGTGCTTAGATCTTTGAGTTGGACAAAAGCCTATGGCTTCTTTAAAAAAGTTTCATCTTGAGCTAATACTACAGTTTAAATAAAATGTATGAAAGGTAGTTGTCAAAACAATATATTTAAAATTCTATCTTGACATCCATTTTTACAAACAATGGTAATAGGTTATGTGAAATTTAAAAATAAATTTTAGGATATGTTTTTATCATAAGTAAGAATTATAAATCTATCTCAGTTAAAAGTAGAATCTTTGTTTTTATTGAGGTATTTTGAAAGCTTAGAAACATTTTGTATGCTGTTTTTTGGTATTTCTTAAGTATAGTCAGCAGGAAACGGTAACCTGTTTTATGTGAAATTTTTTAATTTGTCAAAATTTTTTAGTATGTCTACTGAAGTAGTTTCAATATCCTGTCTGTATCCTAGGCAGATAACTACACAAGAACAAAATGCTATATAGAAAAGAAAACGTTTGAGGAAATCTTAAATTCTATAAGAAAGCAATTCTTACAAGAATGTTGGCTACATATGTTTTTTCTGTCCTGAATAAATTACATAATTATGTCTGCTAAAGCTTTTGAAGCTACCACTATTCTTTGTGGGAAAAAGGCTAATTACTGATTTTTCAGCCCTCAAAATCCCAGAGTTAATTCTAATTGGGTACTAAATTAACAATAAGTAGTTAACACAGATAACTAAAATTTAACCACATTATGTCACTATATATATTTCTCTTGATTTTTGTTTTGCCAATTACAGCATTTACTTACCTTAACCAGTAACAAACTACACACACACACACACACACACACATATACACATATACATATATGTGTGTGTATAACTTGGCTCTGACACAATTCTGGTGCTAAATTAGGATATGTTCTATTATGTATTTTGAATGTTTATCCTGCTGGTATGATGAACTTTTGTCAGAAAAGCAGAATTGGAAGGAACAGTTTTTAAATCATTTTCATTTGGTAATTATGGGAAGATCTTAAGTTGCTCTCATTTAATTTTTCCAATTAATACATTTAGATGTTAAATTGCATCCATAATTCCCTTGGCTGAAAAACAGTGGTATTTTAAGACTATTTTGTTATATATGTGACTGACTTCTGACTCAACATAAGAGGAGGAAATGTAAAGAGGGTACTTCTCAGATAAGTGTTTGAGAAGGATTTGGCCTAAAGAGAGGGGTAGCCTTGAGCCAGGATGAAGCCAGGGCAAGGTAACTCCCAAGGAGCAGTAGCACAAGTCGGTCACCCGTGGCATCCTGTTTCATTCCCTTTTAAAACTGAGAGCTTTTACAGGCAGTGTGAAACATCAGCAGGCAGCAATGTCATATAGGATGTGCACAAAAGCTGGTCTGATACCGTGGCTATAATTACAGAGCTTTAGTTCAATTAGGATCTTGAATTCAGATTTTGTAAATGAGCAGATTACCTTTTTTTTTAGTGCTCCTTATAATAGTTAATATGAGTCCATGCAATCTTGTGATGCCATTCTTCTGAAGCTATTGATTTACGGTACCCAGCCAGCTTAGCTTTGGCTGCTGGAAGCACAGTAGGTACTGATGGTTATTTCCTGGAAATCTTGACAGGCTTATTGTACCATGTAATGGGGAAAAGTTGAAGTGTAGTGTTTGGTGTTAATAAGCGACTGATGTGAAAATAGGAGCATGTGTCTATAATATCAAATATGGCTATATTTGCAGTGAAATCGAAATTCCTTATTCTGCGGTACTATTTCCTTGCCCTGTGTTGTATCTTTTCTTAAGCACATTTTTCCTGACAGTGGCTTTAGGCAAGTTGAACACACTTAGACTCAAAGTGTTTAACTTAAAGAGATCAGTCCAGAAACCATGATGAATTAGAATCTTTATCTAGAACTACCAAATTAAAATTTAAAATCATAGTCCAGAAGAGAACAACCATTCATGTTTGTTTGCATTATCCTAGTGCTCATTTTTAGGTCTGTGTTTACATCCCGTCTCTACTATTTGTGAGGTATGTCATTATTTTCTTCAAGTTTTTCTTTGACTTAACTGAAAAATAATATTCCAAATTCTTAATGTAACATGAAAAGAGAAATACAATTTTTGTTTAAAAGACAGTTTTAAAAAAGCATTAAATTCCGTAATCATTCCTCCTAATGCAGGAAGATTTTTTTTGGCTTGCCAGTTATATACTGTGGGTATTCTGTTCACTGTGCTGTGCTTCGGTTGCCTCATATCACCTTGCATAATCATGTATGACAGAGGTTGCTGATTGTCATTTATCGATGACTGTATGTTTCATTGGCAGCAGTAAAATGTTTTCATGTTGTTACCTTTTAAATAATTGTGTTGTATTAACATGCCTCATATTTTCTGGGAAAACTTGAAATATAGCTAAAAAAAGGTCTGTTAAAAATAGGAATTGGCATTTCATTATTAATACATTTTTTCCTCATAAAAAGTTATACAAAAAGTGACATATTGTCTATTACATGGGCCCAATCAGTATTAAAGTACTCCCCTTACTCAAAAATGTTAAAAAAAAATAATTCATGACCACTTAGTAGCATTTTCATTCATTGTTTCAAAAGGTCTTTGTAATGGCCAAATTGTCCAATCCACAAAAGAGTGAGAAAGTTGTTTTCAGTACTGGGAATTTGTAAACCTTAGTTTTAAGTCCAAAAATATCTCTTATTAGCTTAAACATTTTTGTGATTACTGTTCCGTCCCCAGCTCTAGTCCTTTGAAGGAGTAAGTCTAAAGAATTAGGCCATGAAGTCACTATTTCCTCTCACCTCGGTTTGCCTCCTGGTACTTAGCTGGACTGTCACTTTGTATAGCAATACCCCTGGCTGGGTCTCTTCTTCACTTAGCCTTCTGAGTCTACGATTCACAGGACGTGCCATTATGTCTTTCCAGGACTGATCACCATGCTGCCATATCACAGGCTCTGCCAGCTGGTATAGAACCATGCCTCATCACAGCTGCCAGGATGAGGCCACAGGTCCACCTAGGGCGGCAGGTGCTACTGCTATTTGTCATGGGTTTTGCTAAAACATGTATACTGTTGCTCACCTCTTTCATAAGAATGGTTCACACTGAGGGGCCATGGAAAAGAACTTTTAAAAAATATGTGGTGGAATCAAACTCACAAAGGCAGAAATGTGAGTGCCATGCTCTATCCAAGTAAGCTCAGTGTCCCTGCAGTGCTTTGTATCTGGCCTGGGTCTCCTCAAGTTCCAGTGAAGCAGCAGCCCCCACTGTCCAGCATGTGGAAGGTAGATCCTTATGACAACAGCAGACCTGCAGTTACCAGGGAAGAAAACAGAAGCTGAGGATTGTGAAGGGGAAGAAATCCTTCTCATAAAAAGTAATCATTTTTAGGCCAGATGCAGCAGCTCATGCCTGTAATCACAGCACTTTTAGAGGCCAAGGCAGGTGGATCACTTGAGGTCAAGAGTTCGAGACCAGCCTGGCCAACATGATGAAACCCCATCTCTAGTAAAAATATTTAAAAAATTAGCCAGGCATGGTGGCACGTGCCTGTAGTTC
>NW_016107337.1:5265791-5293901 GCF_001604975.1 Cebus imitator
AAAAAAAAAAAAAAAAAAAAAAACACCATTTTTAAAGTAAATTGAGTGTAAAATGTTTTTGCTATGAAGCCATTGCACCCTCTCCCCCAGGAAACAGTGCCTAAGGATGATGTCAAGTTACAGCTGGTTTGCTCTGCTCTCCCAGGTCCTAGGAAAACTAGAGTGCTTCAGCATGCAAAATAGAGCTACCAGATATGGAGAATAACTTGGCCATTTATAGCAAAGTGTCTGATTTTAGAGTGAGAAGCCAAGTACCTTCTAGGTACTCGGATAGGTGAATGGGAGATAGCTGCTGAAGCTCTCATTTTCTACATACATCAGAAGCCAGGGTGTGTTTCATTGTGGTCCTTTAAAACTTTGCTGTAAGTCATCACAGTTAATTCTTTGAATGGATATTCTAGTGTGTAATTTTTTTCAAAATTAGCAGAACAGATATTCCTGCTCATTCTCTTTATCCGTTTAGTTTTTTAAAGTTCACCTAGTATACCTGTTAGGAACCCTAAATAGGACACAGTCAAGGCTAAAAGACGGACCAGCTGGTCCCTGGAAGCTGCCGTTCAGAACTGTCTTGTTGCAATGTCCTGGTTTGGTTTGGTTTGTTTTTTAACTCAACAAGTTGGAAACCGTGAGTTTAAAGCAAACTATTTCCTTTTCCTTTCTTAAGTTTAAAGAGGTATTTTTTAATCTTCAGCTCCTCATTTAGGTAGTGAAGGCTTCCCTGAAAGACAGCAGTGCTTTCCCTAGAGGAAGAGACTAGGACCAACAACCTGAGTCTGTGGGTTGAGGATTTTGAACATTCCTTTGACAAGCTTCTATGTATTTTTAATGGAAGACTCATAAATGAGCCTGACGTGGTGTTCACGACCCATCCCTTAAGCATGCTTGCTTTTTTTAACTTCGCTTTTTGAATGTGGGACTTGTCTTGTTTTTCCTGGGGCCATGCTGGGATTTAATTCCTGTGTGCTGCTCCACCACAGCCTGCCCCTGTCCCGGAAGACGGCCATACCTGCAGCAGTGCGCAGGTCTTGAGGAGAAGCAATGTGAAAAGCGGCAGGAAAGCTGACTTTACATTCAAGTCAACAAACATTCGTGAGCGTTCTAGTATGCTTCCAACCTTGACACTTTTTAAAAGTTACCTTTTTTTTTTTTTTTTTCTTCAAGTATCAACCATGTAGTTGACTCTGTAGTGGCAGAGGGAGTAGGAATTAGAGCAAAATTCCAGCTTCCTGCCCTTGTGTGTCTCAGTTCTCATGTCTCTCTGGGAAATGTATCGGCCCAATTCCCTTGTCTGCCACTCTGAGTCTCTTAAGGAGTAACAGCAAATGTGTGTAAATGAGAAAAAATATCTCAAAGATTTAACTTATCGTTTAGATTGTTTCTTCTTTTTAAACTCAGGAATACATCTGGTTTGTAGATAACATTATATGGCTACTGGAGCTGTAATTGGGTAGGTGACTAGAAGCATTCTTTCAAATATATTTCTTGTAAAGACATCTATTTTGTTTTAACTAGGAAAAGAAACTCCTCATATTAAAATAAAAAACATTTCTATAAGCTCTTTCTAGAAGAGTGTAGCATCCATCTACTATCCATCCCAGAGTGTTTGTGTCTTGCTCATAATATTTCAAAAATTGTTATGGGTGGAAAAAATGCACATTTTTTTATTTATTGGAAAAGTATATTGGGTTGTTGAATTAAATTCTCATATAGGACAATTTAATCTAAAGAGAAGCATTGGTTTTGCAGACAACAGCACAGGGCTATGGTCCCTGTTCCAGCGTTAACTTTACTGTGTGACCTCAAGCAAATGATTTAACTTCTCTGTGCCTCAGTTTCTCCATATACCGAATGGGGATAATGATACCAACCATTGCCTACCTCATAGAGATATTATGGGGACAAATGAGAAAATAGAGATAAGCACGAATGCTTTCAACTCTTCAGAAGAAAGGTGCTATATAAATCGAAGTTGTGTTTTTAATGATCCAATTATTAATTATGTTTAGGGTTTAAATAATAATACTGTTAGTCATGTTATGAGTAAGTTTCGTTTTGATACATATTTCCAATTCTCTTCTGTGGCCAGATCTTGATCATTCAACCAGTAATGGTACCTGAGGAACTGAAATGGATATTTGTTTTCTGTGTGTTTCTGCCAGTGGTATTTCAATTCTGAATATCCAGAAAAGACTGCAGTTTAACTTGTAATATCTTATCGTTTACATGTAATAAAACTATTCAAGCTATATATAAAAGTATGATTACATGTAAATAGCAGGTATGTTGTAATTAAAGGCACTTATCAAATTGTCTTTGTTCATTTTTTAATTGTAATAAAAGTTTTATAAAAATGCTTGTTAAAATTTATTTGGTATTTGAAAAGGTCAAGAATGGCTAATTTATATACCTTTCATATATTAACAGGGTGTTGGGATTCCAGCAGTTAACTCACCACCATAACAGGAAGGAGAATATGCCTGGTGATCAGACCAAAGTATGTAGAGGTTAGCATCGAAAAGTTTGCAGAAAAGGACCTGAGTTTGAATCCCAGCTCCATGATGACTGTGAGGAAGCTGCTGGACTTCTCTATGCCCTCCTTTCCACATTAGGGAATAGGGAATTACGGTATATAACTTGTTAATGGAGTTGTTTCGGAATTAAATGAGATATTAAGCATGGTACCTGGCAGTTGTACTCTGGGCATGGTACCTGGCAAGGCGCTAAGTGCTGTGTACATGCTAAGAGACCATCTTCACAACAAGGCCAGATTTTTGATGGCATTTACCCACACTTGCCAAGCACTCCTATGAAGATGTGCAACCTGAGAGCAAGTAATTCCCCAAGCCAAAAGAAAAACCCATCTGCTTGTTGTGCGAAGGGGATGCAGCCCCAGGAAGATGTCTCAGAACAAATGACTTTAATCAGCATGTGGCCTGGCTGCCCCCTCCCTAATCACTTAAGACTGTCCTTGGGGCCAAAAGGTGAAGCAGTGAGAGTTTTCTTTGGCATGCTCTTGCTTCCTTTTTGTCTGTGCCCCGTAACTACAGGACACCCCAAACCCAACAGATTGCCTCTTTAAGACCCACCACAACCCAGCCTCCCTTTCTGAGATTTTTCTGTGCTTTCTCCTGTTCTACCCCATCTGCACCATTATAAATACTCACTCTGTTCCATATTTCTCCATGGACTGGACCGCTTATTTCTACTCAACTAATCTTCCTGTACAGCAAGTGAATATCGCTCCTACTCCTAGGACTGTTTACAATTTAAGGAGCTTGCTGCCTATCACAGTCTCGAGCAAAACCACCCTTCACTCTCACGAGCATGGCAAACTCATGAGAGACTGCTGGGAGTGTTTGAGCATAGAGAGAGCAGAGGCCCCCGCAGATCACACACCACATCCGCAAATGCTTGCAGAGCCCTCGCAGAGGCCGCGCCTGCCACTCCCTCTGTCAGAGGGTCTCTTGCCCTAGGACTTTGCTTCCTTGTGCGTGATATAATAATGGCAGCCTAGAGGCCGACGTGGAGAAGGGCCTGACCATCTTGGTTTCAAACCCTGGCTTCATTTCTCACCACATGTGCAGAACTTCCTTTCCTTTCCCAGAGTATTAATCACAACTCCATTCTGTGTGTGAAGGCTCGGAGCTAAGAAACATTTGTTCTGAGCCTTTGAATCACAGATCCTGGTTTCCCGCCTGGGCTACCTGGGGAAATGGAAGCTCCAGAGCTCCGCAGTTTGGTAGGTTCTCTGCCACCTGCAGAACGGAGTACTCTACACTTCTGTCAGAGGTGGACTGCTGATTCTAGGACATAGACATTTACCAAGTGCTCACTAAGAGGAGTGGAGAATGCTGATACGCTAGTTAAGATGAGCCAAACAGTCCACCTTTTTCGTCATTGTTTTTTTTTAAATTTTCTCCTTGGGTCCATCTTTCTCCCTCTGTGAATACAATCTGCAGTATACTTTTCATCTTTGAAGAATTATTCAGGACCTTACTGTACTTTTGAGGTTGCCATTTTGAATGTTTGCTCTCATTCTAGATGATTCTTAAAATCTCAAGGCTAGACCTCGGCACTTCAAAGCCAACTGTCTCCCAGGCATCACATCTGTTTCCAAGATGTCTCCATCCATATGTCCCAATGTAAATGTAGTGGTTCTGGAGTGGGATCATCTTTTCCAGCTGCCTTTTCTGCTCTTAGGTCACATTAACTTTGAAGTATTCCCCGTAGCATATACTAACAATTTCCTGCACACGGCAAGCACTAAATAAGTGTTTGATTTGATTTGAATTCTCCTACCTCTCTATCATCCATAATCCTACAGACCTGTCTTGAAATAGTGCCTATCAAATCTTTGGATTTCATACTTGAACTCTTCCCCCACCGAAAGCTTCTCTGTGACTGAATTTCTGAAGAGATATCAGGTTAACAAGATAGGGATGTCTGCCAAGTCAAACTACCCCAAAAAGAGGTGGCACAGGGAAGAAGTCGGACATCGGACATGCAGATAAACAGCACCACAATCTGGCAAAGCATCTTCTAAAACACACACATTATTCAAAACAAATAGCTTTAAATGTTTAGGCCCAAAGGAAAAAAAATAAATCATCACAACATCAACGTAGGAAAGCAAAGTTAACAGGAAACGAAGCCACAGAAAAACCAAATATTGATTCATTCCATAAATACTTGCTGAGCATGTACTATGTGCCAGGAGCTGAGACACAGTGAGAGAGAAGAGAGAGAACTCCAGCCTCATTGGAGCTCACATTCTAATGGCCTTAGTGCCTACCTTTAAAGGTTTGTCATGCACATTGAAATTCTCAGGGTATTCAATATCTCAACGTCTCCACTGATTGTACCAAGTCTCTGGAGATCCACTTTACAGAGGGGAACCCAGCAAGGCATCTGTGAGCAGGTTACGTTTGATGTGAGACTGAAATGATAAGCCAGCAAAAGAAATCCTGGGCATGATACACAGTCAACACCGGGGCTCCAAGCTGGGAAAACCTGCATCTTCTCACACAAGCCCACATTAATAATACCGGCTCAGCCTGCCGGCTCTCCTGCATGTCTCCTTCTCTGCCATTCCCGCCCTTGTCCAGCCAGCCCCCATCCTAAATCACTCTGCAGCACCTCAAATCAACCTTCCATACTGTAGCCAGTGTTATCCATCTAAAAAGCAAGCCTGTTTGCATCAAGAGAAAAGTACAAACTACCCACTAAAGTAAGTATTATCTACCATTTCCTGGGCACCATTCTAGATTTTGAGGATACAGCAATAAATAAAACAGCCACGGGTTTCTGTTCCAGTGAAGCTTACATTCTAGCAGGGGAAGAAAGACGATTAATCAAAACAAATTTCAGATTCTAAGTGTGATGAGTAAAACAAGATGGAATAAAGTAAATGAAATGATGATAAAACAGAGAGTGCCTTGGTTTGTTAGGGCAGGAGGAATGATACCTTTTCTATTGGGTGATCAGGGAAGGCCTGAATCACGGGGAGAAAAACATTCCAAGAAGAGAGAAATAGCAAGTGCAAAGGCCCCACAGAGGAAGAGACACTGGTATGTTCCTGGACCACAAAGGAAGGCAGGGTGTCCGAACCACAGAAACAGAGTGATAAAAAAGGGAAATGTGAGAGACAGGCAGGGGACAGATGCCACAGGGCAGAGTAGATCAAATAAAGAATTATACTGTGGTAGTCCAGGCATAGTGGCGCATGCCTGTAAACCCAGCATTTTGGGAGGCCAAGGCAGGTGGATCACTTGAGGTCAGGAGTTCAAGAGCAGCCTGGCTAATGTGGCAAAACCCCATCTCTAGTAAAAATACAAAAATTAGCTAGGTGTGGTGGTGCACGCCTGTAGTCCCAACTACTGCGGAGGTTGAGGCCGGAGAATGTCTTGAAGCCAGGAGGCGGAGGTTGCGGTCAGCCAAGATCACACCACTGCACTCCAGCCTGGCTGGCGTAGCAAGACTCCATCTCGAAAAACAAACAAAATTGTACTGTGATACTAGGAGCAAATAGCCACTGAAAGACTTTAAACAGAGATTTGGCAACAATTGGCTTTCCATATGAAACATAACACTTAAGGCCAGGAGTTCCAGACCAGCCTGGGCAACACAGGAGACACTATCAGTACAAAAATCATTTTTTTTTTTTTTGAGACAGAATGTCACACTGTTGCCCAGGCTGGAGTGCAATGGTGCTTGATTCACTGTAACCTCCACCTCCTGGGTTCACATGATTCTCTTGGCTCAGCCTCACAGGTAGCTGGGATTACAGGCACACACCACCACACCCAGCTAATTTTTTATATTTTTAGTAAAGATGGGGTTTCACCATGTTGGCCAGACTGGTATCGAACTCCTGACCCCATTATCTGACCACCTCAGCTTCCCAAAGTGCTGGGATCACAGGCATGAACCACTGCACCCAGCCATAAAAATAATTTTTTAAAAATTGGCTGTACATGGTGGCACACATCTGCAATCCCAGCTACTCAAGAGGCTGAGGTGGAAGAATCACTTGAGCCTGGGGAAGTTGAGGCTGCAGTGAGCTATGATTGTGTCACTGCACTTCAGCCTGGAGGACAGAGCAATGTCTCAAAAACACACACACACAATAATAAAAAAGAACATAAAATTCAATTTCCAACTTATACCACAAATGAAAATAAATTTCAGATGGACTAGAGAAAGAATAATAAGAAACAAACACAATAGTTATAATAATATAAGCTTACTATTTATGAGTTACCATTCTACAGGCATCTCATTGTATTAGCTTATTTAATTTTCAAAACAACCCTAATGAGTTAAATAATTATTCTCATGGTAGTCAGTGATATCACACTGAAACATAGAATAGTTAACAAATTTGCCCAACTTTTAGTGGCAAAGCTGAGATTTGAACTCAGGTAATTTTATTTCCAAGCCTGAGTTCTTAATCAAAATTCTGCTGTGAGAGATATTTATCATGGCTTTATTATAGTTTAGAAATGAAAGATTTCTTAAGCAATGCACAAAAGCACAAATCATTCAGGAAAACACTGATCTGTTTGACTTCATAAATGTATAAAATGTCTTTATAAAGGTTTAAGTATATGCATCAGTGTAAGAAGCAATATATCTAAGGACAGTGAGATCTATTTTGTTTACTGCCATATTGTCATTCACCTACAAGTGTTCTGACCCATAATAGCACCTCACTAAATATATGCTGAAGGGATGGATGGTGGATAAACAGATGAATAGCATGTAGGTTTACTCAAAGTAAAACAGGTAGGTGGTACAAAGCCAACCTACCAGGCTTTGTACTAGAGCTGATGACACAAAGGTGAATCAGACAGACAACCCCCCTGCCAACAACCCTGCAACCTCACTGGAGCTCACAGCCTTGTGGGCAATGCATTTGTACAGATGCTGGAAAGGAGTTGAGGGGCTTCCTTCTGAGGCACTTGAAGTTTGCATGGTGGAATGCTGAGATCAGAGCTGGTAGACCAGTTCAGATGGGTCAATGAAGGCTTGGCCAGGGCAGAGGAAATGGGGAGAAAAAATGCTAATTTTAGACATAAGTAGGTGGTATTACAGAATGGATGTGGCTACTGATAAGCTGTAGGAGATTAGGGGTATAGAGATGAAAAGACAACAGTTGGGTTTCCGGACAGATGATTATGATATTAATGAACTACAGATGGAGAAGGCTGACAAGAGGTAGGTAAAGATTTCAGATTGGATTCAGATGCACATCTTTCCACTTCAACAACTAGTCGTAGAATATTTACCTATTTTCAGTTGATTTCATAACTATTCGGTAATATTGCTTTAAGCCTCTTGGTGAAAAATATTTCGTAATATCATGGCGGGGGTGTTAAAGCAAACTAAATATGGCCTGAGAAGGACTCTGTACTGCTCTATTTAAGTCCTTGTGGATGAACTGTAACCTAGCTTAATAATCAGACAAAATTGAAAACCTAACTTAATAGTATGCACCTGTAACAATGGCTGAGCGTTCGCCAACCCCAGCCGCCATACTTCAACCACTCAGAGACTGCTGAATGGTCAAACAGCGTTCAAAGAAGGCAAAGGCTTCAAAGAAGGCAATTTCACTGTTTGTGTACTTCACTTCGATCCTGTATGTCACTTTACCTTTTTTGTCTATAAATTTGTTCTGACCACGAGGCACCTCTGGAGTCTCCATGAATCTGCTGTGATTCTGGGGGCTGCCCGATTCACAAATCATTCATTGCTCAATTAAACTCTTTTAAATTTAATTCAGCTGAAGTTTTTCTTTTATCAGGGGAATGAATGTAAACTCTCCAATTATAATAAGTTGAAAAACTATGGAGTTCCCACTGAAACATAATTAATCAGACATGGGTTTGCCCAAAACCCATAGTTACCTTCCATTAACCTCGACCCCAATGAATAAATGGTATATGATAATCATACGCATTGCTGAATGAAAGAATCTCTGATCACTTAAATGAAGACTAGCTTAGTAATTGAATGGAGGCTCAACAAAGTAGGGAGCTGGCAAGCAGTTAAAGGGAAGAAAGAATGCACAGAATTAAACTGGCTCCTGTGCAAGGTGAGGTTAGAGGTTGTCAGAGATTGTCCCTAGATTTCTGTAGATCATTGGACAGGGGCTGAATGCTCTTGGTCCTTGCTAAACCATCCATCTCGCTTTGTTCTTAGTTCCTGCAGCTGTTCTCTTTCCTCGTCTACAATTACCCATACTCTACCTTTTTAATTTCCCTCGAAATCACAAAGTATGCATGATGGTAACAGATGTTGCTGAAGGTAAAAGTGAGAACAGAATATGTCAGCATCTCAGTTGAACCGCTGGCCCCCACACCAAAGCTCTTCCTCAGCAGGACACTTGCCTCCCAACCTCCCTGTTTGCACATGCTGTGCAGTTCCCTTCTGCCCTCCCTGCTGGGCTGAAGAACTTCCATCACATATTCAAAGACTGATTAACGGGCTCAGATACAAAAAATCATCGATTCTGCATATCCTTCTTTGCAATAAACATAAACAGGCAGCAGCTTTCAAGTTTCACTTCCTTTCTTTTCCACATAACAGCCAGTGTTGAGTTGTATATCTAGGTCTACAAAGTAGCCCCATCAAAGTAAGTCCATTGAAACTGGATCTTTGTTTGCTAAGAAAGAAGAAAGAAGAAATGAAGGAAGGAAGGAAGGAAGGAGGGAGGGAGGGAGGGAGGGACGGGGGAGGGGGAGGGGAGTGGAGTGGAGGGGAGGGGAGAGGAGGGAGGGAAGAAAGAGAGGAAGAAAGGCCGGGCACGAGTGGCTTATGCCTATAACCCCAGCACTTTGGGAGGCCAAGGCAGGCAGATCACAAGGTCAAGAGATCAAGACCATCCTGGCCAACATGGTGAAACCCCCATCCCTACTAAAAATACAAAAATTAGCCGGGTGTGGTGGTGCACACCTGTAGTCCCAGCTACTCAGGAGGCTGAGGCAGGAGAATCACTTGAAGCTATTAGGCAGAGGTTGCTGTGGCCGAGATTGTGCCACTGCATTCCAGCCTGGTGACAGAGCAAGACTCCGTCAAAAGAAAGAAAGAAAGAAAAGGAAGAAAGGAAGAAAGGAAGGGAGGAAGGGAAGGAGGGAGGGAAGAAAGGAAAAAGACTGCAGGTTTCACCATGTGGCCCAAGTAATAAATGTCTTTCTAAATTCTGTTATGTGCAGGGACATCTCTATGTTCCTCCACCTGCCTAGTTATTTCACTTTACCCCACCTGCAACACACGGGAGACGGAGCTCTGGGTTCCAGTCACCCTCTCACTCATTCATCAAATAATTGCTAAGTGTTTTATGTACCAGGCGCTATATTTCAGTCTAAAAACAGTAGGCCTATAGTCGAAGGGAGTAGAGATTAGTGTCCAATGAAGAGGGAGTCACCCCTACTTTAGAAACCCTACAGTTTTCACCAACAGAATATCTAAGCTAAAATGAATTTTTGGGCTCATCTACTTCATCTGCCTCGTTTTGCACATGAGGACACAGAGGCCTAGAAAGACAAAGTGATTTACCTTCCATGCGCTAGGGCACCAGGGTACACAGTGCTTTGAAGCGACTACAAGAAGAAGCCATCGGAGCCGCAGTATGGGGAATGAGATGTCCACGGGCCTTGTGGTCAAAGACCAGAATTCAGATCCCAACAGCACCATTTATTCACCATTTAACCTGCATCAGGAACACTAGCCACTCTATCCGCCTCAGTCTACTATTTCGTGAAACTGGGACAATACTCATCTAAAGGGTTACATGGAATAGCATATACGAAAGGCCCCTGACTTACCTTCCCCAACATGTTTAACTTTCTTCTTTCCTTCAGAGGTCCTGCCCCTTTGCACCAGGGAAAACAAAAGATACCAATTTATCATCATCATGATTCTTTTAATGTCTTCCCCACACCCCAGCCCAGGTCCTACACAAGCCTTTACACAAGCATGCACACGCACACACATATGCACACACAGGTACACGCACATACACATGCACACACGTACACACACATGCACACACATGCACGCATGCTCACACACGTGCACACATACATGCACACATGCATGCCCACACACACATACTTGCACGCATGACACTGACTCCTCCCTATGGAAACACAACCTGCTCACCTACACCAACAGTGGTGGCAGCTGTGAGTCCCTGAGGGGTTCTCTGTTAACTTCTGTGTTTGGCTCAGTTTCCCAACAACTACCTACCTCATTGCACCCCACTTGTTGGCACCCCCAGGGCCCGAGATCGCATACAAAGCCCAGTTTTGTGCTTGAAACCCAGGGCCCTGGTGGTGTAGGCACCCAAGGGAATCTCCTGGTCTGTGGGTTGTGAAGATCATGGGAAAACATAATATCTGGACCAGATAGTACAGTCTCTTAGGGCACAGTCCCTCATGGTTTCCCTTGGCTAGGGGAGGGAGTTTCCTAACCCCTTGTACTTCCTGGGTGAGGTGATGCCCCACCCTGCTTCTGCTCACCCTCCATGGGCTGCACCCTCTGTCTAACCAGTTCCAGTGAGATGAACTGGGTACCTCAGTTGGAAATGCAGAAATCACCCACCTTCTGCATTGTCCCCAGTGGGAGCTGCAGACCAGAGCTGTTCCTATTTGGCCATCTTGCCCAGGAATCACATTCTTTATGTTTTAAATAATACATTTAATGTACTATGAATTATTTTTAATGATTATTTCTCTTAACCAACTTTTTCATGAAAATTATTCTACTGTATCAGTTAATAAAGCCTCTATTACAGATGGATGACTAGTGAAATGAAATATTAAGCTGACTACTGTTTTCTTTGAAGGAGAAAATAAGATCATCTGTTGAAAATGGGAGATCATGGGTAAAAGCCATGAAGAGAGAGAAGAGCAATGAAAATTTCAAAATGCTGGGAAGGGAAATAGAAAGGAAACTGAGCATCCATAGCTAATAATAATCACAGTTTGCCTGTAATAAGCTCCTACTATATGCCAAGCATTGTACACATTATCTCTAACCTTTAACAAAAAGGAACAATGGCTACAGTAATTTTAACATCTCTTTTTATAGATCTGCACTGTTCAGTAAGGTAGCCAGTAGCCACTTATGAATGCTGAGTACTTAAAATGTGGCAAATCTGAATTAAAATGTTCTATAAGTGGGCTGTGCATGGTGGCTCATGCCTCTAATCCCAGCACTTTGGTAGGCCAAGGCAGGCAGATCACGGGTTCAGGAGTTCGAGAGCAACCTGGCCAATGTGGCAAAACCCTATCTCTACTAAAACTACAAAAAATTAACTAGGCATTGTGGCGTGCACCTGTAGTTCCAGATACTTGGGATGCTAAGGTAGAATCACTTGAACCTGAGAGGCAGAGTTTACAGTGAGCTGAGGTCATGCCACTGCACTCCTGCATGGGCAATAGAGCAAGACTCCATCTCAAAAAAATTTTTCTGTAAGTATAAAATACATACTACATTTCAAAGATTTAGTATTAGAAAAAATAATGTAAAATATCTCAATATTTCTGTATTGATTACATGATGCTTTTTGAAATTAATGTGTTATTAAAATTAATGTCACCTGTTTCTTTTTATGTGTTTAAACATGGTACTGGATAATGTAAAACCACACACGATGCTCGCGTTGTGCTTTATTGGACAGCACTACTGGAGTTTGGAGACATTAACTGAGATTTGAAGCAAGTCAGCTCAATGCCAAAGCCAATGCTCTTACTGAATGCTGTGCTGCTTCTGAGGACAGGCACAAGCTTGGCAGAGAGATGCCGAGAGTCCAGATGGAATGAGAAACCTAAAATTGAAGATGTGTCAGACTACAGAACGATGCAAGTGTCTTTAACAGAGGAGCCCAGGAGCGAAAAAGGAGGAAGCCTATTGTCGTTTCAAACCATGGTTGGGGGTGGACAGTTAGGTCCTGCATAGTTTCTGGAAGGTTTCTTCTTAGAAAGACACCCCTCTGCCTGTATGAGTCATAGCCTAATTTGGAAAATCATCTAAGTATTTTTAAAAGTAGAGTTTAATACAGGGACTTGGTTACCCAGGTGATGTAATTTGCTGAGAAGCCAGACCGGAGAGCGAGGTGCTCCAGAGATTATCCACAATGGAGAAGGCACTACCATCTTTGGGTTAGGAGGAAAAAAGGGGAAAGATGGAATTACCAGAGCCCAGAGACTGGGCACCTGGTGGAAGTAGAACCCTGGCAGGACTGTTGGGGGCAGAGGGACACTTGAGCCACCACAGAAGAGTCCCAGTGGTAGCAAAGTCTGAGGCCCAAAGCCTGGAGAGACAGAGAGAAACACTACCTCCTGCCGCCCTCCTGGCCTCCAGTGTCCTGCAGGCTCCCTCCTCATACCCAGCTTGCCACCCACATCAGAGCAGGGAAAGGGCTAGGAATCTGAAGGCAATGTGGCCAAGAGCAAGCACAGCCTCCAACCCTTCTCTCCTGAATAGCGGCTACCCATACATGGCTAAAAAGTCACAGGCATGTCTCAAATTCGGCTTGCTGGCAACACCACTCTTCATGCGTGAACATTTTGTGAATGTTCATCCTTTGCCTTTCTTGGCACAATAAGATGTCCAATGGGAAACAGAGGCAGTTACTTTTCATTTCAGATATTCTGCCTCCCCACTTCAGGCTTCAAGGATCTTCATCTATCATAAGACAATGATGAAAGTATTATTTGTACAAATTCCACTTACTAAATGCTGCTGTTACATTTTTCCCCCAAATCCTTGGCTTTGGGTTTTCTGCACCATTACAACAATTCATCAAAAGCCATTGTTTGGTTGAAAAAAAAGTTATGATAATCTGGAAAAAGGAAAAAGTGGTTGTTCTATCTGCTTCTGTGCAACCAGCATCTTGGGGACAACCATAGAACTAACGCTCTCCAGTCTGGCCCCCTGGCTGCTCTCCTCCTGGCAAGCCTGTGCTTGTTCCAGCCTCTCTGCCAAACAGAGAGACACACGCACAGGGTGACCCCTTAAAAGCCAGACATTTTCTTCCCAAGTGGCTGGATTTCATCTGTTTTCTCACTGGATCAATATAATGGGGAATTTAGCACTAATCAATATCCCTTTCTACCTCTGGTCCTACTAACGGTAAACAGATGCTTCCAGAGAACAAAGCAGTCAATTTAGCTAATCTCTGCTATTGAGCCCTGACTAGGAGAATTACTACACAGAAAGGACAGTACTGAACCAGCTAAGTGTCATGGGCTTTGTGGTCAAACATCACTGTCATAAATGCATCTATCTCCCAAAGCAATGGTCTCTGTGGGCTATTAGTCTGTCTGTCCACACAGCCTTGTCTAAGAAGCAGTCAGAAGCTATGTCTGCAACACAAAGACCAATCAGAAATTGGCTGGAAAAATTCCACCTAATCTGCCTTGGGGTCGGGCTTACCATTTACAGTGTGATGCAATATCAGAATGGCAATCTCAAAAGAATCAAAGTGACTCTTTAAATCTCATTTCCTGACTCACCCTGGTAATTAAGATCCCACGTTAATCACCAGTCTAGATTGATGTGACATAGCTCCCTTATAGTAAGTTAACAAACTAAAAGATAGCCAAGAGGAAGCAAAGGGGCCAGAGAGAAAAACAAAAATTTGTCATTTTTTGGCCATCTGGCAACCAACCATCCCACCCCGACATCCACACACTTTTTCAAATCTGTTCTCCCTTTGTAGGATATTTTGTGTTGTAAGTAGCCAGATAGGAGGCAAAGCTGAGGTGGATGGCTGCTTCCTCTCTAGCTAAGGAGGTGGGAATGTAACAAATGAGCCTCTGGGGGCTTTGCCTCTCTAGCTGGTTACACAAAAATGGAGGAAACAATGTGACCCCAGATTCTCTGCAGACAAAGGGGCTACACAACATTCTGGATGTTTCTGCAGCATCCCCTTGTTCATACTCTTAGCTCTGAGGCTCTGTGCTCCTTTGCTTCTTGATGGTCCTCCCTGCCCACACAGCCTCACAGACCATCAGCAGCATCAAGATCCTCCCGAGACAGAGTCAGTGTATTAGTCTGTTTTCACTCTGCTAATAAAGGCATACCTGAAACTGGTCAATTAACAAAAGAAAGACGTTTAATTGAACTCACAGTTCCATGTGGCTGGGGAAGCCTCACAATCATGGTGGAAGGCATGGAGGATCAAGTCACATCTTAGGTGAATGGCAGCAGGCAAAGAGAGGGCTTGGGCAGGGAAATTTCCTTTTTTAAAACTATCAGATCTCGTGAGACTGATTCACTATCCTGAGAACAGTACAGGAAAGACCTGGCCCCATGATTCAATCATCTCCCACCAGGTCCCTCCCACAACACGTGGGAATTTTGGGAGCTACAAGATGAGATTTGGGTGTGGGCACAACAGAGGCAAACCATATCAGTCAGCTTCTGTTGCTTGCCACCAAGACTCCTGATAGACGTGGTAAGAATCCACCCCTCAGGCCATTCTTCCCATCCACAAAGGTAAAAAGAAGTGAAGCTAAAAGCCCGCTATATTTCCTATGGAAACACTCTGATAATTTCACGGAGTTTCCAGCTCTTGGGATTCGTACAGTTTGTATTTCACATACCCATACATTTTTCTTTAGTCTTTTGTAGTTTAGTAAAAGATAGCACTTAGCTTTAGTAGTAACTGTTTTTATGTTTGCAAAGGACTTTTTCATCACTTGTGAATTTATTTCCAAGCCACAATCTAGGTAAGATGGAAACAATTCTCCTCTTCTTTTCATAGAATCAGAAATGTTAGTAAGGAGAAAACTTTAGAGGCAATCTAATCCAACATCCTTATTTTATAAACTAGGAAAACATTTCTTCTTGGGAAAAGTAAGGAAAGTGTATATGAAGAGTTAACCTTTGTTCCAAAGTTAGTCATGCCTTTAGAATTTAAAAGCAATTTTCTTTTCTCCACACTGTGAGGTATGTCTCTGACTTAATTAGATTAAACTTTTCCAAGAACCCTATGGTTAAGTTACCTCAAGTATATACATACAGACATGTGTCATTTTTCCCTTAATTGCCAAAATGGTCTCTTAACTAGGCTTTTCACTTAAAGTCTCTGTAAGGTACCCCCAGCTCCATTCTGCCCTAGCCAACCCAACCCGCCCCCAGCCCAATCTCCACACAACCATAACAGTGATTACTTACTCTAAATGCAAATTTGATCATATTGCTCCTCTGCTTACATACAGTAAATAGCTGCCCTTCTGTAAAAGGCAGAATAATTGCCCCAAAGATGTCCACATCCTAATCTCCAGATCCTGTGACTGTATATAATCTTGCATGTCACGTGAGAATGAAGATTGCAAATGAAATTAAAATTGCTAATCAGCAGACCTTGAGATGGGGGTATGATTCAGGATTATCCAGGTGGACTCAATTTAATCACATTTCCACTTTTCTTAAAAGTAGGAAAGGGAAGCAGAAGTCAGAGGGACATGTAAAGACATTATGCTGCTGCTTTGCAGATGGAGGAAGGGGTGACAAGCCCAGAATGCAGGTGGCCTCCAAAAGATGGAAAAAGCAAGGAAATAAGAGTTTCTCCTAGATCTTGACACTTTGATTTTAGCCTAGTGAGATCTGTTTTGGACTTTTGACCTTCGGAACTATAAGATGATAAATTTTTGTTGAGCCAAGTTGTTACAGCAGCAAGAAGCTGTTACATCATCACACAGAAGGCTTTTGTATTAGTCCATTTTCATGCTGCTGCCAAAGATATACCTTAGACTGGAAAGAAAAGTTTAATTGGACTTACAGTTCCACATGGCTGGGAGGCCTCAGAATCATCATAAAAGGTAGAAAAGCACTTATACATGGTGGTGGCAAGAGAGAATGAGGAAGAAGCAAAAGCGGAAACCCCTGATAAACCTATCAGATCTCATGAGACTTATTCACGTATATCACAAGAATAGCACAAGAAAGACCGGCCCCCATGATCCAATTACCTCCCCCCGGGTCCCTTCCACAACATGTGGTAATTCTGGGATATATAATTCAAGCTGAGATTTCAATGGGGACACAGCCAAACCATATCAGACAGTTCCAGCCTCATCTGCTTCCACTCCTTCCCTTCCATCTCACACTGGAGGATAGCCTTCCCAGGCAACCGTATATACTACTGTTCCTCCACTGGAAATGCCTGCCCCAGTTTCTCACCTAGAGCTGTGGTCTATATATGGTCTGTCCCTGCAAAAAAATATATATATATATGCTGAAATTTGGTCCCCAGTGTGGTGGTTTTAGGGGGTAGGGCCTAGCAGGAGATGTTTGGGTTCTTGTGGCAGATTCCTCATGGTACCTCAGCAGTGAGAAAGTTCTCACTCTCACAGGAATGAATTAGTTCCTATGAGAGCCAGTTGTTAAAAAGTGTCTGGCCTGTAATCCTAGCACTTTGGGAGGCTGAGGCAGGAGGATTGCCTGAGACCAGGAGTCAGAGACCAGCATGGGCAACAAAGTAAGACCCCAATCTCCACACACACATACACTCTCTCTCTCTCTCTCTCTTTCTCTCTCTCTCTCTCTCTCTCTCTATATATATATATATACACACACACACACGCAGATATACATAGATATAGATAGAGAGAGATGATCCAGGCACAGTGATAGTACACCTGTAGTTAGTCCTAGCCACTCTGGAGGGTGAGGCAGGAGGATCACTTGAGCTCAGGAGTTGGAGGCTGCAGTGAGAGCTACACTCTAGCCTGGGTTCAGAGCAAGACCTTGTCTCTGAGGGAAAAAAAAAGTGTCTGGCTTCCTTGATTTCTCTCTCTCTTCCTCTCTCACCATGTGATTTCTTGCACATACCCACTCTGCCTCCACTTTCTGCTGTAAGTGGAAGCAGCATAGCAGCACGGAAGACCAGATGCAGCTATCCAGTCTTGCACTTCCCAGCCTGCAGAAACATAAACTAAATAAACCTCTCTTCTTTATAAATTACCTAGCCTCAGGCATTCTGTTATAGCAATGCTAAATGGACTATGACATCTGATTAATTCCTGCTTATCCTATTCAAGTCTGACATCAACACTGGGAAGCTCTCCCTGATTCCCCAGGATATGTTCACTAACTGCATGGTACCATGTGGTTACCTTTGTATGAGCACTTCTCACCCTGTATGCTAATGTGATTATTTTCTCCTCCCCCAATGAAACTGTGAAATCAGACCCAAGTCCTAGTGCAACAAATTGTTGTTGAACAAATGACTTAGCATATAAATTCCATGAAGATAGATATTTTTATCTATTTTATTTGCTGCTGATCCCCAGTACCCAGAACAATACTTGGCACATAGTAGGCTCTCAATAAATAATTGTTGAATTAATGAGTGAATAAATAAATGAATGAACAAAAAAGTCCAGGCATAGTCTTGGACATGAAGTTAAAGTGACCAGAGGGAGCAAGGACTTTCCCTCAATCGTCTCTGAGCAGATCTTTCCCAAGCAGGTGGACAATGAACCAGCAAATCTAAGGTTGTATGTTTGTGGAAGTGCCTTAAATCTTACACTGATGAACCCTCTCCAAAAGTACAAATGCACACATTCCCAACACTGCTATAAAGATAGGAAGTGAGATAAAAAGAAGCAGCCTGTGTTGCTACATGTGGATTCCAGATGTTAGCTGGGCTAGCCTGATCCACAAGTGACAGATGAGGTCAGTTTGACCCTTTTCCATGGCCTGCAGAGGTTCAAAGACTAGCAAAAAAATGTTTTATTCTCATAGTCATTGCTGGCTCTGCCTTATAGTTCTTCAGTCAACTATAACACTTAATTATTCAAATACAAACAAACAAAAAACCCTAGCCCTTTGAATTGTTTTAGTATAATAGACTTTAAGTACTTGCAGGATGTGAGGAGGGAGGCTTGCAGAGTGTGGTGGGGAAAGGAAGAGTGGGGATGGGATTTTTAACAGCTACTTAATCTTAGTGGGTTTTTAGTCCTGCCATCTCATTACATTTTCATTAAATTTCATTTAATTTTCATTAAATTCTGTGGGTATGTGTGTGTCTATCACACACACACAAACACACACACAAACATATAGTAACAAAATGAAATCCCCCTGTTTGTCTTTATAGTTCACTGTCACCTTTTATCCCAAGTGGCTTACCAAGGATAATCTACCTTAAAAGGTTTTAGTAAAATACCTCTTTTAGAATCTTTTACTATGATGTGGCATTCATATGCAAATATTAAAACTTTTTAAATAAAAATAAAAAAGAACCTTTATTGCAGATAAAGATCTTGCCTCTTATTGGTATCTTCATTTCAAAATGCATATTCTTGAACTAAACTTGGCCCATCCATTGGCTCTTTAGAATGAGGACTTTCCCAGATAGCTTCTTGACTTCAAGTGCCCTCAGCCCCTCCTTAGTCTGCCTGATAACTCCAGATGTACTCAGGTATGCTGCATCCTGAACATTAGAGCCTCCTTCTTGCCTTAGACCTCAACTGTAAACATATAAACCCATATGTTTCAACCAATACATTTTGTAATCCATTTCAAACAAACCAAGCCTCATAACTAATAAGTAAATTTAGCAAGATTGCAAAATCCTAGGTCAATATACAAAATCAAGTGTATTGCTGTATATGACCAACAAAAACCTGAAAAATAAACTTGTGGGAGAAGTCATTTACAAAAGTATAAAAACACAGAATATTTGGGAATACATTTAACAAAATATTTATGAGACATATAAGCCAAACATTATAAAATACTAATGAGAGAATACTCAAATAAAATGAAGGGATATATGATGTTTATGAATCAAAATCACTAAGATATAAGCCCTCCATAAATTGATTTATAGACCTAATGCAATCCTCATCAAAATCCTAGAAGGATGGTTTTGTGTAAGAATTAACAAGCTGATTCTAAAATTCATACCCCAAATCAAAGAATCTCAAATAGCAAAATCATTTTATATATTTTAAAACAAAAAAATAAAAAATAAAACATATAAAACTGATTTTACATTCCCTGATTTCAAAACTTACTGTAAAGCTACGGTAATCAAGATGGTATGGCATTAGTGAAAGGACAGACTTATAGATCAGTGTTACACAACAGAAACAGAGACACATGTATAGCATCAAATGACTTTTGACAAAGACACCAAGGTGATTGAATGGAGAAAGGATTTGGAACAACTGGCATTGAGACAACTAGATCCTTATAGGGAAAAAATGAATATTAATCTTTATCTTAAACTAAACATAATTAACTTAGGATAGACCACAGACCCAAATGTAAAATCTAAAACTATAAAATCTTGAAAGCTGGAGAAAATGTATAAAGTTTTAGAGTAAGCTAAAATAAATACATATGTCAGAATTCATTGAACCTTACTTTTAAACTAGGTATATTTTATTTTATATGAATTTCACTTCAATGAAGTTGACCAAAAGAGAAAAAAACATGCATCCAAATTTGGTGCTTAAATGAATAATTTTCCATTGTCTTTTTTGCTCTTTCCTTCTGCTTTAGCCACATTTGCCTTCACTCTAGCCTCCAAATCAGTGCCTTTAGTCTTG
Organism: Cebus imitator; assembly: GCF_001604975.1. Classification (NCBI taxonomy): domain Eukaryota; kingdom Metazoa; phylum Chordata; class Mammalia; order Primates; family Cebidae; genus Cebus; species Cebus imitator. Next base: position 5,285,867 of record NW_016107337.1, read on the forward strand.
CTGTTCCTGTGCCTAGAATGTTCTACTGACACCCGCTGCAGACATGGTTACTTCTCTTCATTCAGGCTTTGGTTCAGATGCGATCTCCACAGAGAGGACTTTCCTGTTGTCTTAGATGGTCCATGCCATGTTCACATCCCACTCCTGCCTCCACCAGTCAAGCTCTATCCTGTTTTTCTGTTTATTTTCTTAATAAAATGAGAATCGTTGGCAATAAGAATACATTGGTTTATTGAGTTTATATATCCACCACTGGAATGTGAACTGTGCAAGGGCAGGAACTGTCTCTTCACCACTCAATCTCTAGCACTTAGAACAATGCCTGGCACATAATAGGAATTTATAACTTTTTTAAGATAAATGAATAAATGGATGTTATTCATACATTTTACCAGCATGAAGTTTTCTTTGTTCCTTATTACTTTCAGATCAATGAGATTGTTACTATACCTTCTATTCATATTTATAGAGTTCCTTTAGGTCACCAATGACTTGCCTTCTCATACGAAGTATATGATTTTAATCTTAGTTTTAGAAGCTTCTATGTAAGTATTAGACATCTTTATTTCCCTGCATACACAGCCAAGGTGGAATCAAATTCTTCTTTGTGCCTCAATACAAATGCATGAAGGGGGAACATTCTCTGAGACCTTTAAAAAATTTAAGGTGACAATTGTGTCTAGTTTCTGTTTACTCTGACATTAAAAGCTTCCAAGATTTCCAGGTATCAGAGGTAAAGTCAGAGTCAGTCTTCCTTGCGCAAAACCCAGCAAGTTTTATTGGCTCAAGTTGTGCTTCTCTAACATTCCCCCCCTACAGTTTCTACCACACCTCATGGTGAAAATCAAGCTGTTCTATTGAATCAAGACTTATTTACATTTCCTTAGCATTTCATTTTGGAAGAAAGTGGTCGTTCCTAACGGAATAGTAGAGTTTAGTCCTACAGCTCTATTAATACCCCAGTAGCATCTGAAGTTATGCAAAACAATATGAAATTTGTCTAAAAGTACACATGATTTTGAATAATCAAAATCATGTCTCACCAGAAGAGAAAATTTAAATGTAAACTGAAGTTTGGATCATGCTGCAATTGTAAGAGAAAGATGAATATTTTGGGACCAAACTTCCTTAGGTAGAACTTATCATCTTGTATGAGCTCTAAGCCATATCCCAAGCTGGTAACTGAGAAGACACAGACAAGTAGAAAATAAAGATTTATGTCAGTCGGGTGTGGTGGCTCATGCCTGTAATCCTAGCACTTTGGGAGGCCAAGACAGGTGGATCCCTTGATGTTAGGAGTTCAAGACCAGCCTAGCCTGGCCAAAAGGGCAAAACCCCATCTCTACTAAAAAAAAAAAAAGTTAGCCAGGCATGGTGGTGTGCGCCTGTAATCCCAGCTACTTGGGAGGCTGAGGCAGAAGAATCACTTGAACCTGGAAGATGGAGGTTGCAGTGAGCCAAGATTAAGCCACTGCACTCCAGCCTGGTGGAAAGAGCAAGACTCCTTTTCAAAAAAAAAAAAAAAAAAAAAAAAAAAAAAAGATGTCTTTCATTTTGTTTTGTTTTGGTGTTAAAGAAACCCAGAGACAGAAATAAATTCTGGAAAAGCTGCAGGAGCATCAAAAGGCAGGTCAAAGTTTAAAATATTTGAAAGCACACTAAGGATTGCAAACTGAGAACTTTTTTAACCCCAAAGAAAGCAAAAACAAGTTTTTTATAAGTGAAATATAAAGTTAATATTATTTTTTCTTGGAAGAACAGTGAGGCTGCCAAGGTGTCTTTTGATTTGAACTTACAAGTGAGTTCTGAAGTGTCTGAAGAAGCCAGAAAGAAAAAACTTACGTAGTCAATATTTAAAGAAAATAAGGGAGGGGTGGGCTCTGGTGTACACCTTTATTATTGCTTCCACTGGAGTGAAGTCATTTCACAATTCTGATTGACAAGATGTTTTATGCTAGATCTAGTCATCTTTCATTCATCGGTTTTTTTTTTTTTTTTTTTTTGGTCCTACAACATCATGTATACTGTCTAGAATCTGCATAAAGTAACAAGTAAAAAGACTTTGCTCTCTAGGAAAAAATCTTCAGAGGAGAAACCCATGAATCATTGGGTAATAGCAGAATTTATAAACACATGAGCAATATAGAAGCTAGAGGAAGAAAGGAATGCCCTATTTCACCACTCAGGAATAAAATGACTCTCACACAGTCAAGTAACCATCAGAATTTTCAGGAAATTATTCCTAAAAGGAAAATTATGGTGTTTTACCAGAAGGATAAATGGATGCTGGATATACAACACCAACAGTTTTCACTAGAGTCACAGGCTAACTGCATCGTCACTGAGCTGTGCTCATCTTCCTGGAAACTCACTTCTGTCCAGTGGCTGCCCACTCTGAGAACGGACATTGATATTCCAATGCCTCTCAAGCAAAGCAGCAACGGGTCTCAACTCTATCAATGACACCCTCTGCAATATTAGGATTTATGACAGTACTCTCAGAAGGATGAAAAATTCAAAATAGCATTCAATAAGTTAGCAATAATGACAACACAGTCACTATTAAGCTTTAACCATCACTCACAGTGTTATAAAGCAATTGTCTATTTACAGGTCAGAAGTGTTTAGAAGCCTAACCACACCACCTTTACTATTCTTGAGGGACATGTTTGTGTGTTTAAGGAAACATTCGATCTACAGCTCTCTTCTTTTGCCTCCTGCTTGCAGATAACTAAACCCTTCTGTATATTTTGTGTTGCTCAATTAGCATATATTCTGTGAAAGATTTATTGTCACACTATATATGCTCATTAGCAGCAAAACTCATAGCAAATTAGTAGTGAAAAGCTAATACTAGCAGAAGCCCACACTACACCCTGACCACAGTTGACAGCAAAACCAGGTAAATCATCTCTGATCTAAAGCCCAATGTAACATTTTGTTTATTTTTTGTTTGTTTGTTTTTGAGACTGAGTCTCACTTGGTCGCCAGGCTGCAGTAGTGCCATCTTGGCTCACTGCAACCACCTCCCAGGTTCAAGTGATTCTCCTGCCTCAGCCTCCCAAGTAGATGGGACTACAGGCACACATTATCACGCCCAGCTAATTTTTTTTTTTTAATTTTAGTAGAGACAGGGTTTCACCATGTTGCCCAGGATGGTCTTGATCTCTTGACCTTGTTATTGGCCCACCTAAGCCTCCCAAAGTGTTGGCATTACAGGTGTAAACCACTGTACCCGGCCCAGTGTAACAATTTCCAAACCATTCTCTCCTGCAGGATGTCAATATGTGTGCTATGTTCTATGAGAGAAAGGGAGTTATTATGAGTCCCATATGTTTGAGAAATACTGTGTTGGACAAACTTAAACCAATTTCTATCCTGTAAGCCTCTAATGTGCCAATGTTCATATACATCTCCAAGAGGGAGATGTAATTATCAGTATTTACCAAAGTTATTTGACCATGAAATCCTTTGACTTAAAAAAATATTTTATGGCCAATGTAGCATGAAATATACTTTGGCCTCCTCAATCTTCCCAATCCCTATGCTGCCATGATGCTTGGCCTCCAGCCAACTCTCTCTGCCTTCCTCTTCCCCATCTATCTACCCACCTTAGTGATATTGCCTGCCTGCATCCCATGCTGTAACCACAATAAGCTCATCATTCACTAAAACATCCAAGTACATTTTTTTAACTCAGCTTGGAATATGTTGCACTTATATTTCTGGCTTGGGAATGTTCCTAGCTCCCCTGGAAAAAAAAGTAATCACTGCCTCCTCTGTACTTTCTCTGCAATTAAAGTGTGCACTTGTTTTTACAATTACATTTTTTTATAATTTTTATTCGCATGTCTTTTTCTCTACTGTTTTTGTAGCTAATCATGGGCAGAAAATATATTATTTATGTATGTATTCTCAGTGCCTAGCACAAGCCTGGCTATAACAGAAGCAGAAAGCATTTTGAGTTCAATTCAATTGAGTCAATTGTGCAAATGTTCATCTGTAAAATAATAATCTACAGCATTGTATTAATATTCGGTATGTGTCATATGGGTGTGTTCCATACAATGTCATGTTTGGTTTATTGACTCATTCATTCCTTCAAAAATTATTATTTGGTTAACATAAACTTTATGCAAGATATTCTGGAAGCATGAAAAGTTTAATCAAACATAGTTACAATCTGAAAGCTTCCGGCAAGTCAGAAAAGGTGACATCATCCTTGAAAGTGACCTTACCTAGTTGCCTATATTCAAATTATCAACAAGGACCACCCACCTTAAGTATTTCTCAACTCTGACATTTGTCCATCACCACTGCAACTCCCCTGCTCCAAGGAACCAGCCTCTATTACCCTGACCACTGCAAAAGCCTGGTTTCCCCACAACCATCCAATCCATACCCCACACAGCAGCAGAGTGATCTTTTCTAAATGCCAATCTGAGTTTGTCATATCACTGCTTAAATCCCTTCAGTGGTTCCCCCATTGCTTTTAGCATAAAGACCAAAATCCTTAAAATAGCTGCAAGGTCTGACATGGTCTTTTCCCTAAAAATGGCCAATTTATCTTACAGCATTTAGCATATTCCAGCAAAACGGACCTTTTTTTCAATCCATTTAATTTGTATTTATTCTTCCTGGATGATCTTTCTTCTCACTTCATGCTTAGGCAACTCCTTTTTTTTTTTTTTGACAGAGTCTTGTTCTGTCACCAGGCTGGAGTGCAATGGTGTGATCTCAATTGATTGCAACCTCCGCCTCTGGGTTCAAGTGATTCTCCTGCCTCAGCCTCCTGGGTAGCTGAGATTACAGGCGCACACCACCATGCCTGGCTAATTTTTGTATTTTTAGTAGAGACAGGGTTTCATCATGTTGGTCAGGCTGGTCTCAAATTCCTGACCTCATGATCCACCTGCCTTGGCCTCTCAAAGTGCTGGGATTACAGGTGTGAGCCACCATGTCTGGCCTAGGCAACTGCTTTTTAAACTTCAGAATTAAACTTAACCATTACTTTTTAAAGAAAGACCCCCTGACCCTCCCCCTCCAGTCTAGATCAGGGTTTTTTGTTAATTTGCCCTCAATAGAAACATGTTTCTTCCATAGCAGATAAGTCCATTTGTAATTATACATTTATATGATTACGTAATTAATATCTGTCTCCTCCTCTAAATTTCAAGTGTCATAAGAGCAGGTTTTTTTTTGGTTTGTTTGTCATCCTACACTTAACGTCTAACATAAGCAAGATATATAACAATATAAATAATATAACAGAAATAAATAGGTGCCATAAAAAAGCTCATTAAACTATTAGCTGAGATGGTAAGAGGGAGAGGTTACAGTTAGCTGGAGGAACCGGGAAAGGCTCTACAGCAGCAGGAGTCAACTTGGCTGCACCTTAGCGCCCCCTGGGAACCTCAGAAGATACTGATGCTGGTTCCTCAGAAATTTAAACATAGAATTACCATATGATCCACCAATTCCACTTTTGGGGTATATACACAAAAGAACTGAAAACAGGAACTCAAACAGATATTTGTAAACCCATCTTTAGAGCAATATTATTCACAACAGCTAACAGGTGGGGGAAAAAACAAGTGTTCATGAACAAGTGAATAGACAAGCAAAATGTGGTATATAACATACAATAGGATCTTATTCAGCCTCAAAAAGGGAATTCTGACACATGTTGTAACACGGGTGAACCTTGAATACATCACAGTAAGTGAAATAAGTTACAAAAGGGCAAATATGATATAATTACACTGATATAAGGTACCTAGGATAGTCGAATTCTCAAATAGAGACAGAAAGTAAAACAGTGTTACTAGGGGCTGGGGAGAGGACAGGGAATGGGAAGGTGTAGTTTAATATGTAGAAAGTTTCTGTTTGGGATGATAAAAAGTTCTGGATGTAGATGGTAATGATGGTTGCACAACATGTGAAGGTATTTAATGCCGCTGTACTCTAAAAACGGTAAAATTGGTAAACTTTATGTTATCTAAATATTTTAACGTCATTTCAAAGATCCTAATGACCAGGTCCAACCTCTGACTGAAGATTCTGATTGAATTTCACTGGGGTACAGCTTGTTGAACATTGAGATTTTTTTTTAATTGCCCAGGTGATTTATTATATAACCAAGGGCAAGAAATACTGGTTTAGTGGGGGAAAAAAGTGAGTTAAACACTTAAAGGTGGGAAGCTGTTTCAAGGAAGGGAATAACATAAGGCGAGGAGACAAAAACATATGTTTTATTTATGAGGAAGAGTAAGTAGCTCAGTTTCACTTAAAAAGAGAGTCTGTGAAGGAGAATTTGGTTCCAGCTCTGAAGAGTTTAGAATGCTGGGCAAAGGTGTCTGAAATCCCTATTCCACACTCCCCAAGGAACCAATGAAGGCTTTTGAGAGAGGAGATAAAATAATCAAAATTATAGTTTAAGACATAAATAAAATTAGTATATCAAAGAGACATCTGCACTCCCATGTTTATTGCAGCACAATTCATAATAGCCAAGATATGGAATCAACCTAAGGGTCCACCAATGGATGAATGGAGAAAGAAAATGTGGTACAGATACCAAATGGAATGTTATTCAGTAATTAAAAGGAATGAAATCCTATCATGCATGACAATATGGATGAAACTAGAGGACAGTGAAAGACAAATACTGCCTCATCTCACTCACATGTAAAATCTAAAAAAGTTGCTCTCATAAAAGTACAGAGTAGAATAGCAGCTACCAGAGGCTGGGGAAGGTAGGGAGGGAAGGACGCAGAGAAGTTGATCAATGGGTACAAGTTACAGTCAGGAGGAATACATTAAGGTGTGCTATTACATAATAGGGTGATATAGTTTACAATAATGTACATTTCAAAATATCTAGAAGAGCAAATTTTGAATGTTCTCACCACAAAGAAATGATGAGTGTTTGAGATAGTAGATAATAGACATACCCTGATTTGGTTGTTAAACATGTATACATATTTTACAACATCACACTGAACCCCATAAATATGTACATTTATTATGTGTCAATTAAAAATAAACTAAAGTTTTTAAAAATGATGGTTTAAGAACAATGGCCTGAGGGAAGTTTATAAAATGATCTAAAAGGAGGAGAGAGGTGGAGATCCCCTAGAGGATTTATAAGGAACCAAGTAAGAGGTCATGAAAACCTGATGTTGTTCCAGCAGAGAGAATAGAGGGGAAGAAAGTGAAGGGAGAGGTTATGGGTGTTGAATCAGTGACGCTCAGCAAATCAGTCACGCTTCAACTAGCAAAGGCAGATCCATGCCTCTTTTACATAAGGAACAGTGAAAGAAAAATGGAGGAAGTCCTCCCAGATCACTCAGTTAGTTAACTGGAATTAACATAATCCTTCATGCCACATCCTTCCTTTTCGAAGTATTATTGAAATATCAGCAGTAACCAGTTGTAAAGCTCCCTGGAATCTGCTTCACCCAGTTAGACAGACACTATTCTTAGCCTAAGTCATGGCATCATGTGTGCCAAAATATTGCAAAACCAGAGCTTAAACTGGAATGGGGTGGAAAAGCACAAGTCACCAGTGGCTTCATTATGTTTTAGAACGGTCCCAGGTGAAGATGACAGGAGGGGCCACTTTGGTGGGTCTGGGAAGAGCTGAGATCTCATACTCAACATTCCTGGGGGAGCCCCCAGAGGGCAAGTCCTCCAGCTATATTCCCATATGATTTCTCCACTTTCCATTGTGAGAAATGTGTGACCGTCAGCTAAAGACTTTCACTTTAGGGATTTGTTTTCTCACTCTGAAAACTGCATCTCTAGGTACAATCCAAATGAGGTACACAGCACACTGTTGAAGATGTGTGAAGAAATTCTGTAGTCCAATTTATGAATAACTAAGTGAGAAGAGAGAAGATGGCTGATCACTAGCAGCTCGGGATTGCAGCTCCCACTGAAAGAGCAGAGAACGAGAGGACGCCACACTTTCAGATCAATTTTTGTTGCTCACACACCAGGAGATTCCCAGCGGAGGAGCCCCACGTGTCGCCAG
>NW_016107337.1:5296026-5369111 GCF_001604975.1 Cebus imitator
ATCTGTTCTGCACTCCTACAGGCACCCCTCCTTTCAGGTACCTGGGGACATCTCTCGAAGCTTTCACCTCCAGGTGGACAGTGCTCCCTTCCTCATCCTCCACTGCACCACTTCTTGAGCCAGACTTACCTTCTCTGCAAACCACCTTTACCCCTAGAGAAATAGAATCTTTTCTTGGCTGGATCCACAGGCAAAATTGCTTTGACTTACAGTTATGGTTGCTATCCTAGCATCTCTATCCACAAAAAATTGGTATTTCCAAATACCAGTTCTTCCACGTACAGGTTCTTAATCCAGACTTGTTCCCCCAGCAGGGACATTTCCATCGTCATCTCCTGGGGACTTTTCTCCCCTTACAGCTCAGCTTGGTTTTCCAATTTTCTTTTCACCTCCTCCCCTTCCTCCTCTTTCACAGGTTCTTCTAATCAGCCATTCCCTTACCCTCTTCACTCTGATTAATTACACTCGTCTTCGTTACATTCCGGAAAGGAAAAATAAGATTTCTTTTACATGCCCAATTTCATTGCATGCTGTTGCTATGGTCCTAAGATAAGGAAGACACTGAGACCAAATTTGTGCTTGACCAGAAAAAAATATTATGACAGATGAGCAATATCTGCTACAGGTGGGGACTTACACAATCTTAAGGAGTACTGACTTACAGATTACAAGATGAAGGCAAGTTGGGGCACAAGGAAGGAGGAAGTGTATTGAATAGGGGCATGTTTTTCCCACCATCTTTAGGGCCACACACCTTGGACAGGTATTATAGGACTACTGTGTCTTGCCCTGCCCCACTCAAGGCTGAGGCTGCCCCTAAATCTACAAAGATTTATCTGGAATAAGTGTGCCTGTGTTAGTTACCATGAGCAATAGGTGGCAAATTAACCATTTCCAGAAAGGGAATATTGATAACAGAATGGAATTCACACCTGCGGTACACAATGAGGGTCTCTGCATTAGGGTTCTCTAAAGGGACAGAACTAATAGGATAGATGTATACATGAAGGAGAGTTTATTAAGGAGTACTGACTTACATGATCACAAGGTGAAGTCCCGCAATAGACCATACGCAAGCTGGGGCACAGGGAAGCCAGTCTGAGTCCTAAAACCTCAAAAGTAGGGAAGCCAACAGCGCAACCTTCAGCCTGTGGCGAAGGCCCAAGATCTCCTGGCAAACCACTGGTGTAGGTCCCAGGTCCAAAAGCTGACGAACTTGGAGTCTGATGTTCAAGGGCAGGAAGCATCCAGCAAGGGAGAAAAATGAAAGCTGGAAGACTCAGCCAGTCTAGTCCTTCCATGTACTTCTGCCTGCTTTATTCTAGCTGTGCGGGCATCTGATTAGATGGCACCCACCCAGACTGAGGGTGGGTCTGCTTCTCCCAGTCCACTGACACAAATGTTAATCTCCTTTGTTGACACCCTCACAGACAGACCCAGGAACAATACTTTGCATCCTTCAATCCAATCAAGTTGACAATCAATATTAATGATCATAGTCTCCATGCTGTAAAATGTCCCCTTTCCTTTTTGATCCTGCAGCAGTGGAAGCTTACCCCAGCTGGGATAGGTTCTTAATGGTCAGTGATGAAGGAGGGAAGTCTCATCATAGGGCTGTGAAAACTGGAGCCGAAGCTGGTGAGCCCAGGGCAGTTTGCCAGAAAATGAGGTCCAAGTGGCACGTATGGGCAAGGAGGATCTGAGATGAATGAGAGGAATTTTGAATTAGGAAATGAACACAAGGTTTTCAAGAACACAAAAGATAATAAGGTTTTAGAAACAGAATAACTAGGAGGCTCTTCCGTTTCAAGAGGCAAGGTTTGCAGACGTCTCTTTTGCCTTTATGCGAGTGAACGCCTGGCAGGTATAGTCTACAATAAACTTCTATTCCCAGTAAGCCAGGATACACCCATTATCAGAGGGGAATCTGGCTGCCTGGCTTCTGTTCTCAGGAGTGCCAACAGTTCTCTCTAGCTTCCTTTCATTCATCACAGTGTCACAGGGTTCCAGAGGTGGGCCTCACTGCTCAGGCCCAGGAAGTTCAGATATGTCTGAGCATGGTCAGGGGACCAGCAAGGACCTGCTGCCTTGATCATTGCTCATGAAAGCCTAGGAAGTTTCACTGGAGCATCTAATAAGGTCAGCTGGTGCGGGGATCTATTTGGAAAGACTAAGTCCCCTGAGCTGCTGGGCAAATTAAGGCCATTCTTCATTGGGAAGGAAAATTGGAAAGGAAATCCTGAAGGGAAAGGGTGGAGGGATAGAAGTACAAGAAGTACAGGCTTGCTGTGAGGCCAACAGTTGAGAGAGGAAGGAAAAGGCACTCAAGGCTATCCCGGGGAAGGAGGAGTCAGGTATGTTTCCTGCTCAGCCCCTGTGGGTTTTGTGTCTAAGGAAGCAGAGTTGCGATGAGAAGCAAGGCCCTTAAAAACCAACAAACAAGCAAAAACTCTGCATTTAAAGAGAAAAGAGTGCAAACCAGCCTGACCCTGTGGCCTTTGCAATAGAGGAAAATGGACATGGAGAAATGTTTGTTCCCACTTTGTACAAGGCCTGAGGTACAAAGTGGGAGAGAAAAAGGATACAACAGCAGAGGTGACTCCACTGGCTCAGAAGTAGCAAAAAAAAAAAAAAAAAGGCCACTACAGAGCCCTGGTGGGGCCCACTCATAAGTGGGAGAGAAACCATGGCAGCGGGGAGCCCCACAGGAATTCCTGGGAAAGGCTGGGGCACAGAGTAAGTGAAAGAAAAGGACATTTACAAATATTAAGTCATCCTTAGCATAATAGGAAGTGCAGCCATAGTTTCAGAAGTGCTGCATGGAGGGACTAAACTACAGATGTTTTTAGTGTGACCTTACTGTATCCCCACCCTTGTGTGAGAAATCTTAATGACATCTAAATCTAGAGGTCTTAACTCAGGCAGTGGCTTTCACACTATGTCCTGAGAGGCTTTGGGGTTTCATAGGTGGCCCACAGTGGGACATACGAGTTGCATACATGTAAGGGCTAGCCCAGGACCTCCCAACTCTATCTAAAAAAAACAAAAATTTATCTTTACCATTTTTTTGTTTTGCTAAGTGGGCTTCCTCCACTGAAATAATTGTGTGTCTGTAAAAAGTTTGAAAAGGGTCAGATTCATCTAAACATCTACCTTTTAAAAGTATTTAAAAAAAAAAACACACTAAATCTAGTCTTCTCCCATCTTTGAGTCATCTGCATTTAAGTATAACCTGCTGACAGGAGAGAATGAGCTTTCCTTTGCTAGTGGTGACAAAAGAAAAGGTCAGTTCTGGGCCTATTCTTTAAGAAGAATGACAGCTTCTCATTTTTTCCTCTTAAAATGCTTGCTCCTGGAATGCTGGCTCTCAGAATCTAGCCACCATGCTGTGACAGGCTCAAACCACGTGGATAGGTCACTTAGAAGTGCTCTGGTCAATAGCCCAGCTGATCTTCCAACCAACAGGCAAGGAATAAGCCACCTTGGCTATTCCAGCCTAATCAAGCCCCACCAGATACTGCATTTCCAGCCACATTAGACGGTACAGAACGGCCCAGTGAAATGCAGTCAACACACATAGCTATGAGAGACCTCAACATGGCAAACATAGGGTCATGAGGCTAACAAGATGGCCAACAAGGAAGCTACAGGCTCTTGCTTCCCCATGGAAACATTAAGCATGCAATGATATAGGAACTACAGTAGCTTTGTGGGAATTCGAGAAACCAGTTAAGACTCTGCAACAACCAAGAGAATCCCTAACCAAGAAGAAGTCATACTCTAAACAGTAGCAAATTTTGTGGTGTTTTTACTTCCCCTTGCCCAATCTCTCCCCAGTACAATGAAATCAGGAGGAAGCCAGCTAACTCCCAGTGCCTTCCTCAGGATGGACGGGAAAAGGTAAAGCTTGTTAGTAACCCAAGCATTGATGGGAGCAGTGGCATAATTTGGATATAGTTTGGAGGCTGCTGAAAGCAGTGGTAGTCTCTGCAGAGCATAAAAGCTGCAGGAGATCAGGCAACAACAACAACAAATAGATAAACTAGACTACATTAAAATTTAAAACGTTTATGCTTCAAAGGTCACCATCAAGAAAGTGAAAAGACAAACTTCAGAACTGGAGACATTACTGGTAAATGACATATCTGATCAGGGACTTATGGAAAAACCATATAAAGAACTCTTACAACTCAATAATAAGAAAGTAACCCAGTTTAAAATGAATATTTAACACATATTTTAAACAAAGAAGATATACAAATGGCTAATGAGCACATGAAAAGGCCCTCAACATCACTAGCTAAGGAAATGCAAATCGAAACTACATGAGATATAGCAAAGAAAGTCTCTAAAAAAAAAAAAAAAACATGATGCAAGCTACCTCTTCACAAACAGTAGGATGCCTGTATTCAGAAAAACAGATGGCCAGGCACAGTGGCTCATGGCCAGGCACAGTGGCTCATGCCTGTAATGCCAGTACTTTGTGAGGCTGAGGCAGGCAGATCACTTGAGGCCAGGAGTTCAAGACCAGTCTGACCGACATGGCAAAACCCCATCTCTACTAAAAATACAAAAATTAGTCGGGTATGGTGGTGCACCTGTAGTCCTAGCTGCTCAGGAGGCTGAGGCAAGAGAATCATTTGAACCTGGGAGGCAGAGTTTGCAGTGAGCCGAGACTGTACCATTGCACTCTAGCCTGGGTGAGAGAATGAAGCTCTGTCTCAAAAAACAACACAACAACAAACAGATAATGTGGAGAAATTGGAAACTTCATAAACTGCGAGTGAGGATGTGAGATGGTGCAGCCACTCTAGAACACACTCTGTCAGTTCCTCAGAGTTAAACATAGAATTATCATATCACTCAGCAGTTCTACTCTTAGGTATCAACCCAAAAGAAATGAAAACGTAGGCCCACAACAACACTTGTACATGAATGTTCTTATCAGTAATATCCATAATAGCCAATAAGTGGAAACAACCCAAATGTCCATTAACTAATGAATATGTAAATAAAATACAATATATCAATAAAGTGAAATGTTATTCAGCAATAAAAAGGAATGAAGTAGTAGAAAGTGCTACCATATAGATGAACCCTGGAATATTATGCTAAAGGAAAGAGGCCAGTCACAAAGGACCATAATTACATTCTGTTTATATAAAATGTCCAAAATAGCCAATTATGCTTATAAAGGACAACCTACTGTATCCTTATTTTGACTTTGGTGGTAGATATGCCAGCCTACACAGGCAATAAAAATTGCACAGTGCTAAATACATACACACACACACACACATACACACACACACAGGTAAAATGAAGACAATTTGAATAAGATTTGTATCAATGTCTATATGCCAGTCTTGATACTGCATTACAGTCTTACAAGATCTTATCATTAAGGAAAACTGACAAAGGATACATAGAATTCCTCTGTATTACTTTTTACAACCACATGTGAATCTAAAATTGTCTCAAAATAAAAAGTTTAATTAATAATACAATAAAATAACTTGAAAAAAAAAAAAAAAACACTGAGCAGAAGAAAATAAAAGAAAGAAGGGATTATAGTATGCAAAAGACACAAAGACTAACCTAGCTAAAAATTTAACACAAGCCAATAGAGGCATATTAGTTACACTCATTTCTCACTGGAGTACATTTCAATAAAATTATCAAATCAGTAAGACAACAAGAAAATGAGATTTTAAAAAGAATTTCTGAATGAAGAAAAATTAAAGGACAACCTTATAGAGCTAATAAAATTAAAACAATAAAAACTAGTGAATATTAAATTGCTGACAGTGAATGCAAATAATAATTACATAGGAGATAATATATGTGGTAAACATAATCCAATATAAGAAGAATTGATGTATCTGAATTGAAAAAAAAACACAAAATAGAAGACATATTCAAAGATATAATACAAGAGAACTATCTCAATTTTAAGATATTACTAAAACTGCAGATAAAAAGTGAACCATGTTCCAGGAACATTCCAATTCGATCATTAATATGAAAATTTGCCCTATGTACAATATTGAACTTGAAGAAAATCTTCAGGCATCTGCCAGGCAAAACAAATTACCTAGAAGGAAGAAAATCAAGTTGGTTTCAGACTTGCTGCAACATCATTCACTGCCAAAAAATAATAAAGCATTAAAATCAGGCTTACTCACTGTAAAAATATGGCTCTGTGTACATCTTACCCCAGACAAGTATAAGCAATGGAAACAATAAAGCAGAAGATTGAAGCTGTAAATTTGTGTCATGGCAATATACCAAAGAAAGGAACGTGGGAAAAATTTAATGAGCTCATTTTCTGAAACTGCAGGTAGTATGAAATTAATAATGAAAAATGATCAGTAGTTTAGGGGATAAAATACAGATATTATCAATTAGCAATTATTTTTTTGCCAGAATTTGACCACAACCATCCACACCCCTACATATATGTCTCATTTTACGGAGAGAAATTCAGTGCTCAGTGAGGCTAACTTGCTCTGAATCGTACAAGTAGACCCATAATTTGAACTCTATTCTACCTAACTCAAGGCCAATTCTTACTTAACAAAACCATGTAATCTTATGTCTAGATGGTGAAATTATACATGGTTTCAATTTTCTTCTTTTTGCTTATTTTTTTCTAAAGTTTCGACAATAACATATGCTGCTTTTGCTATTTTTTTTAAAGTAGGAATACTTAAAGATTCACACAAAGGTTATTTTTCATAGGAACAACATATGATCTCTAATCTTTGGAATTTTAACTTTCATGATGCCAAGACAGTGGTTGAAACTGGTTGGTCATTTTTCTCACCTTTTTACTCTTTATTTTTTTGTGTGTGGGGATGGGGCAAGGGAGAAGTAGGTTAAATACAAAACAAATTCGGAAATAATAACCACAAATTCAGAAATTAAACTGGCTGGGTTTTACTAGTCTAGACTGACACAATCTGTTTTCTGGAAATCTCTCTAAGCCTTCTGTCTTTTTTTTTTTTTTTAACTGTTTGAATAACATACACACACACACACTGCCACTGCTCCCACTTGGCACAGTGAGGCTGTATGGATTGGGGTAACAGAGACATCCAGGGCTCGCCCTGATCCAGGGTAAATGCCACAGGGGCAGACAAAAGTCTTCCCACATAGAATACATCCATCATGAGCCTGGCCAGAAATAAGCCTCCCCTGGAAGGAAACGAGATGCAGGCATGCAATGGCAGACTGAACTGGGCATGTTCAAACCTTTCACCACACAAACAGCCTCTGTCTGTCAAGTTCCTTGAACTTTGATTTACTGGCTGGGGCGCCAAGCAAAGGGCTCGGCCAAGTCCTGAGCAAAACTCCTTTCCTCTCCAGAGAACCAGTAAGGAATCAACGATGAAGAACCTGCCAATTTTCTGTCACTCGGAGAGTTTCCAACCTTAGGATCCTGTTCAGGGAACCAAAGTCCAAGAGGCCTGTGTAAGAAGAGCAAACAGAACTCTATTAACTTACAAAATATCGCTAAAGTATGTCGGAAATGCTGAGGCAATTACATGCTTTTAATTTGTCAGGTCAGCAAAAGTGGGTGGTTAGTAGAGAAAAATGATCTTGTGAGCTGGCAAGTTGTTTTTCCTTCCCTCCTTACATGTATTTGTATGGAGTAAGTCATTTTAAACAATTTCCTCTGACTTGGAAGTTTGGAAACATAATGGAATTCAAAGCACAGTGTTTTATTTTTTTCTTAGTGGTTGTTGTTCCTCAGAAGTCAGTGAGGGAGGAGAGAGTGGGAGGTGGAGAGATTTAATGTCCCAAACTGATTTAAAAACTGAAGTTTAAGAAAATTTCCCTCCCACATAAATAGGATTTTTCATGGAATAGGGCTGTTTGTGGTTCTGTCTCAGTGCTCCATGCTTTAAAGGGGTACTCTTTAAGTAACCTCTCTGACTGTGTACATAATGATACAACAGCAAGAAATCATCTTTGAAGAAGGGATGATTTTACCAGAACAGGGGCTCAAATAACCTCACTGTAATAATTTGAAAGCTTGAAAGTAATAGGCTTTCTTAGACTAAACAAAAAAAAAAAAAAAATCTGTTTTTGAAAACAAGAAAAAATAACTGGACGCTTAATAACCAGAGAGCCCTTTATAACTTTGGTCATGGTGAAAGGATTAAATGAACTCTCACCTCGTTTGTAACCAGAGCTTAAATTTCTTCCCTCACCTTCTGTTAGGGAGGGAAGGTGAAAGTGGCTAGTGAAATAAACACCCCTGGAGCTAATTTTCCTAAATCAATGGTCCTTAAGATCTTTTCTTAACTTTCAAGCTACCTTGGACATTGCTTCTACAGCTGTGGGTAAGTTCCAACTCATGTTTTTTGTGGAGAAAGAGGAACTTCTCTGAAAGAAACAACATGGTCTGCAGAGATAAGCTCTAATACAATTACAGAGAAAAATGGTGCTGCTGCTGAAACAAACCCTTTAAGCATCTCAGGGTAAATCACAGAGGGCACATTTCCAGTGTCTCACCGGAGAGTTTTGCTTCTTAGAGCTATGGCTTCACATCCATGTTTCTTTGCATCAATGGTCTTTGCATCATTTGGATCCCTTTCTCAGAACAAAGGGACAAGTTATACCAGGGGGCAGTCAAGTCTCTACTTTCGTTTGTGAAACCCAAATACTGGCGGATCTCAGTGGTCTCATCTCTGTTTAAGGAGGACCAGTCCAGCTGCCAAAGAGCAATTAAAGAGGATTCAAATCTTTACTTCCCTCTCCCTCAGGGGTCCTAATCAAGAGCTCTCAAAGCTTCTGCCTCCTCTTCCACCAATTTGCCCCTCAACCCTAGGTGTCTGACAATCCCCAAGAGCCTCTAACTTGTAAAATCCAAAATTCCCTCTTCCAATACAGCCCTCAAGTCTTCTCTCTGCCTAGCCCCCTGGCCCACCTCCTCTCCCCTTTTCTTCATGATAGAGATCACCATTGCCGCTCTAAGCAATTTGCCCCATTCCCTCACTCCCTTTCCACCAACCTTTCCATTTCTCTGACCTACCCTCTTTCATTCTCCCAATTCTGCCTAATAAACTGCCCAGGAACCCAAATGTCAAGAACTCTCATTTAGTAGTTGGAGGCCAAGTTGCAGAAGAAAATATATGGATGAGCCAAGGGCTTGGGACAGAGGACGCTGGACACCTTCACCTATTAACAACTCCACCTACCACACTTCCGAGACAAACACAGCTTGTAAACACAGCTGATACTGTATTTTCCCCAGCTTCTAGAACACCTATCAGGATTTCTTTAACCCTAGTCTGCTGCAAATCTGCATTTTATTTCCCTTTTCTAAGGGAGCATCTGCTAGAAAGGAGCTTCTAAGCACCAAACCTAGACAAGGAGCAAGGAGGTAGATAGCTGTGAGCTGCAAAGGTCTGTAGCAGCTCATATCTTATTCCCTGTATTTTCTCCCTTCTATGTTTTGACTCCAAGAATTACAGCTTTTTCCTGGGTGCAAGGCATAGACTTCACATCTAGCCTATCATGGCCAGAATTCTGGGAGGTGAAGGACAGTTGAGGGTGACATGAAAATGAGAAGTAAGGGTCTCACAGAGCCATTGTGTGTTGCATTACAGCTAACGGCCCATTATTCTTTCTCTCTGGAGTCATACCTTGGAAAGTGCTTATCAAGACTACTCTAGAATCATAGCTGCTGCTAGACAAGGTGGGGTTAAAAATTACAGTCTCCTCTCCTGAAAGCCGTTGTACTGCCCCACAAAAATGTCCACCACCAAAGCACACTGACTACTCTTTTGTATTGCACCGAGAAATGTTAAAAAAAAAAAAAAAAAAAAAAAGAGATAGGCTCTTGGTGTGAACTCCTTCTCTCAAGCTGAAGCTTGGATTACTTCACAAGTTAGAGCTTGCAAAGTCATGCATGCTGTGCTAAATTCATTGAATTTCTTCTTACCGCCAAACATCAACCTACCACTGACTTCAGGCTGGTTTTCTGCACACAAGTCCATTGCTTAGAATGTTATGAAAATGTTGCTATATCTCCCTCTAACTTACCATACACATATATACACATTTCCTTCCATGTCCCCCTACACAATTCCTGTACTCATCATCCCTCATGCTCTTACCACCCAGGCCTCAGCCTACTTCTTCCCGAGTCCACCTTTTCAATCCTGACTTTTCCGATCTTCTGTCTTCTCCTAGCTTTTATCCCTGCCATTGACCATTATTGACAACAATGATTTGGTGCTTACTCTGTAATTTAAGACTTTACCCTATGAGGTGTGTGTTACCATGATCTCTTTTTTTAATTGTGGTAAAATGCACATAGCATAAAACTTGCTATGTTAACCATTTTAAAGTACACAATTCAGTGGCACTTAGTGCTTTCACAATATTGCGCAGCCAGGCGTGGTAACTCACGCCTATAATCCCAGCCCTTTGGGGAGCTGAGCGGGGAGGATCACTTGAGCCCAGAAGTTTGAGACCAGCCTGGGCAACATAGGGAGACCTCCATCTCTAAAAAAATTAAAAATTACCTGGCTTTATGGCGTGTGTCTGTGGCCCCAACTACTAGGGAGGCTGAGTGAGAGGATTGTTTGCACCTGGAGGTCAAGGCTGCAGTAAGCTGTGATCATGCCACTACTCCAGACTGGGTAACAGGGCGAGATCTTGTCTTGAAAACACACACACATACAGACTCACACACAATATTGTACAAGCATCACCACTATCCAGCTCCAGAACATTTTTATCATCCCCCAAAAAACCCTATACCCACTGACACCTACTGCCCTCCCACCAGCCACTGGCAATCACTAATCGGCTTTCTATCTCTACCAATTTTCCTATTCTAGCTATTTCCTATAAATTCAATTATATAATGTGATTAAAATTGTATTCTCACTCTGTCGCCCAGGCTGCAGTTCAGTGGCATGATCTCGACTCACTGTAACCTCTGCCTCCTGGGTTCAAGCGATTCTCCTGCCTCAGCCTCCCAAGTAGCTGGGACTACAGGCATGTGCCACCACACCCGGCTAATTTTTTGTATTTTTAGTAGAGACGGGGTTTCAATGTATTCGCAGGGATGATCTCGATCTCCTGACCTCGTGATCTACCCACCTCAGCCTCCCAAAGTTGCTGGGATTATAGGCGTGAGCCACCGCGCCTGGCCAAATATCTTATGCTTTTTGTGTCTGGCATCTTTCATGTAGCACAGTGCTTTTGAGGTTCATCCGTGTTGTAACAATGTATCAGTATTGCATTTCCTTTTATGGCTGAATAATACTCCAGTGTATGGATATACTATATTTTCTTTATCCATTTACAAGCTGATAGACATTTGAGTTGCTTCCACATTTTAACTATTATAAATAGTGCTGCTTTAAACATTCACATAGAAGTTTTCATTTGAATACCTGTTTGTAATTCTTTTGGATATACCCATAAAAGTGAAATTACTGAATCATATTTTAATTCTATATTTAACTTTTTTTTTTGTTATGAGACAGTGTCTTGCTCTGTCACTCAGGCTGGAGTGCAGTGGTACAGTCTCGGCTCACTGCAAACTCCACCTCCTGGGTTCAAGGGATTCTTCTGCCTCAGCCTCTTGAATAGCTGGGATTCCAGGCATGTGCCACCATGCCCAGCTAATTTTTGTATTTTTAGTAGAGACAGGATTTCACCATGTTAGCCAGGATGGTCTCGAACTCCTGACCTCAGGTGATCCACCTGCCTCAGCCTCCCAAAGTGCTGGGATTACAGGCTTGAGCCATCACCCCCGGCCTCTATGTTTAGCTTTTGAGGAACTGCCAAACCTTTCCATCACAGAGGTTGCAACACCTAACATTCTCACCAGCAATGTCTGAGGGTTCCAATTTCCTCACATTTCTTGCCAACGCTAGTTATTTTTCTCCCCTTTTTTTTATAGCCATCCTAGTGGGTGTGAAGTGTTAGCTCATTGTTGCAGTGATTTGTATTTCCCTGGTGGCTGATGGTAAATGTTTGTGCATCTTTCCGTGTGCCTTTTGGCCATTTGTATATCTTCTTTGGGGGAATACCTATACAAATTCTTTGCCATTTTTTAAGAGAAGGGATATTGCTCTGTTGCCCAGGCTGGAGTGCAGTGGTATAATCATAGCTCACTGCAGCCTCGACCTCTTGGACTTAAGCCATCCTCCCACCTCAGTCACCCCAGAGTAGCTGGGATTACAGGCCCATGCCACTGTGCCCAGCTAATTTTTTGTAGAGATGGGGTCTTACCATATTGCCCAATCTGGTCTCGAACTCTTGGCCTCCAGTGATCCTCTCACCTTGACCTTCCAAAGTGCTGGAATTACAGGCATGAGCCATCGCACCCAATCCCGTTGCCAATTTTTAAAATTGGATTGTTTGGTTTTCTATAAACATAATCTAATGTTTCAAGAAAAAACAGGTGCAGAGAGTTCAGGCCACACAGCAAGCAGACAGCAAGCTAAGATTTGAACTTAGGTAGTCCGGCTTTGTTGCTATTAGCTCCTGTACTCTTCATTGTACAGCTAGCTCCTGTGCTTCTCATTATACAAATCCCTACTGCCTGAAAATGATTATAAAGAGGTCTACTTTGGTGCCCATTCACCTCAAAATTTCTGTCTGTGAGGACTGCTCCTCTGTGTTTTAAAAATCACAGTTACAAATGATTCCTTTGGGTTAGGCCAGGCATCTCCTTGACGAAAGGGAGGAAAGTGAGATTTACCCAGTCCTTATCACCGCTCTAAGGATTTTCATAGATGCTACAGTTTTTCATTTCCCTTCTATAGCAACTGTCATTATTACTGTTAGACTGGAGATGAAATGAAGACAGAACAGTTAGCTTTCATGTCCAAACTTGAAAGATGGCGATCTGAATTTGAACCAGCACCCCAAGCTATATGATGCATAGATGCTTCCTTTCAAAATGTAGATGCTGCTGAAAATCCTGGACTATTTTACTTCTGAGTAAATTGGCCAAGGCCATGCATAATCAACTTGCTCTGGAGTCAGACTTCTGGTTTCGGGCTGAAGTTTCTCATGAGCGATGTGGCTTAGGCCAAGTTTTTTAGCACTTAAGATTTCATGTTCCCATTCATAAAACATTCATATGAATACTACGTGAGGCAATCTAGTGTCAAGACCCTAATGGAGCCTAAATTTAAGAGATGAAGATGACAATGATGACCACAAGAAGGGACGACGGTTCCTAGAGGTTCCTTTTCTTGCCCCCATGTTACTGCTAAAAGCTACACCTCTCCTGTGCACAGCACAAAAACATGCCGCTCAGTTCACTTGAAGAAATAACACTAGTTGTTTCCAAAGAGTGGTAGCATTCTTTGAAAATAAAGATCAAAGCAGGCAATCTAGTGTCTAGGCTTAAATAAAACCAGGTCTCTGACCTCACTGCTAAATGTGAGTACAATGAGAAATTAGACCCCGATTCAAGTCAGCAAATTTTATAAGAAAATGAAGTGAATGGCTGCAGGTTGGGAGATTAAGCTGAACTATCTTCTACGGAAGAATTCCCAGGTCTTCACCTCAAGTACCCCTCCTGGAGAATGGCCAGGTTGACACAGTATGTGGACTTGCTGGCTTGTTTGTTTGTTTGATCATTACACATTTTACACTTCCAAACCAGGGTTTCCTATGTGGCACAGATTTTCAGGTATACTAGGGTTCACAGGAAAAAAAATAAGGGAGTCCAGGAGTGGTGGCTCATGGTTGTATACCCAGCACTTTGGGAAGCTGAGGCAGAAGGATTGCTTGAGCCCAGCAGGTTGAGACCAGTCTGGATAACATAGGGAGACATTGTTTCTACCAAAAAAAGAAAAATCAAAAAATCAGCCTGGCATGGTAGCACGTGCCTGTAGTCCCGGCTACTCAGCAGCTGGATCTCTTGAGCTTGGGAAGTCGAGGCTGCAGTGAGCCATGACTGCACCACTACACTCCAGCCTGAGTGACAAGAGTGAGGCCCTGTCTCAAAAAATAAATAAATAAATAAATAAAGACAGAAAAAAGAAAAGGAAACAAAGAAAGAAAAGAAAAAAGAGGGGCTGCAATTGTCAACTTGGCATCCAGAGACCTGAGTTCATGAAATTGCTCAAGCCTTGCTGGGTCTCTGTTTCCTTTATCCATAAAACGAGAAAGTCACCTTGAGTGACCCAGTAGATTCCTTGCAGAGCTAATGATTTGTGATTCTTATTGGTTAAGGACTGCTTTGTGGCTTTCTAGAAATATAAATCATCGACATACTACGTTGTAATTTGATGGCTCTTGAAAGTAAGCAGAGAGGGTGGACGAGAATCAAGCAGGGCAGAAGAGGTTTGGCATTTGTAGATGAAGATTAATATACTCAAAATCCTGCCCTAATTTAGGAAGAAAATGCTACAAAATGGTAATTTATTTACTTATAATAGACAGCCAGATTAGCCTAGTTTGGGAATGTGTTAGCTGTTTAGGTTGTGGCTATGGTTGCTGAGGAAAAAAAGGTCTAAAATGCTTTGGGGGAATCTAATTTGAAAGAAACAAATGGATTACATTTTCCTAATTTAGCAGGCAGTTAACTGTGACTCATCCTCCTCTCTCTGCTCATGTGATCAGGATAGTAAATACGATATTGACAAGAAAATCTAGCCCTCACGTCAGCAGATGCCAGCCCTCCTCAGACTGAAGCCGCAGTGAAAATGTGCTTGTTTCCTGTTTTCTTTGCATAACCAAATTGCAGGGACTGTACCAGTGTCTATTATTGTGTCCTACGTGAAAAGGGGCTGATTGCTAATTTCTAACTTATGAACTGCAAATATTATGGGGAACACTCATGCCTTCTATTTCCTGCCTTTAGACAGGCCTGAGTCAAAATGAATAGAGATAAGTAATAGGTGCTTATCCTCCTCCGATTCCTGAGACAATCTGCTCATGCTATTGAAAATCTCTTCTCTTTCAAGGTTCCTTGTAGCAGCAAGAACACTGAGAAAAATAAGCAGCACAAGTTCATATCCCAGCTCTGCCTCTTACTATCTGTGTGACTTTGGGGAAGTTACTGATCTTCTTGTTGTCTAGGTTCCTTACATAAAATGAAGAAAAAAATACATTTCTTTCATCCAATTGTTGAAACCAAATGGTAATATTTTTAAGGCATTTGCAAGCATTGTGTCTATTGGGTAGATAGTCAAGACATGGCAACTACTGGCATCACAGCTAACATTCACTGGGGTGAGTTGTAACAGAGACAGCAATACAAACACGTGCCCAGCAACATAAGGGACAAAAATAAAAAGATACCCACATAGTGAAAAAATACCCCGCCCAGGCAAGGTGACAAGCAGAGTCTTTTGTTGACTCAAAGGGAAAATGTGGAGTCACTTACTGTGTTTTGAAGAAAGGGACTTCTTGGGAAGTTGATGTTGCTGCATTTGATCAATGAGTTGTAATGGTACACAGGCACCAGGAATACACCTGTCTTGTCTTTGGTCTAAATATTAAGGCACACCAGGGAGCTCCTCGTACCATGCTGGTGTGGTAATTAAGCTCTTTGCATTCTTTGTCTAATGAGAAAAGGAATGGGTTGTGGAGTTTCAATTTCCAAGAAGCACAAACAGTAAAATTGGAGATACCTCTTCTCTTTTCCCCTTTCCTTCCTCTCATCTTCACCTCAGCAAACAAACATATTTTTCCTGATAGCCTGTTATAAAGCTTGACTTCTAGATACTAATGATTTATGTTTGGATCTCAAGAGTTTAAAAACTTCAAGAACCTTCTGTTACAACTGTGATCTGAGAGACCAAAATAGATGCCCGTTTCTCAACTAAGATGGACCCTATGGTCAAGGGAATGAAAGTTACCTATGGGCCAAGGGTCAGGCCTGGCTGGCATGGTAACTTCCTAAATTTCTGCAGTGAGAAGAAAAAAATTACACCCTTGCTAAACTTCCTCACAATTGGAGCTATCAGGTAAAGTGCCAGAGCCTTCCTAATTCGATTTACAACCCAGGTCACTGTAACTCTGATTGGACAGAGGCCCAGTCTTGCAAACATTCTTTCCTGATAAGCAACTGCAGACCTCAAGCCAGTTACAGCCAGCTTAACAGAGACTGCACACAAACTGTCTGTGTCCTATAGTTCACTTCTTGCTGTAAAGAGCCAAATTCCACTTCATTTTAATGCTAAAACCCCACCTCAAAGTGAATATGGGATGTATATTACATGTATGTTTACCCATTGCACATGTGCTCAACTTCCTTCATAAATATGTATAGCTTTATCCCCAAACCTGCTCAATGAGTAGGACTCTGTTGTGTGATGCTGGGCCTGGGAGGCATCAAACTCAACCTGCTCTTTCTCTCTTTGAGGGGAAATCACCCTTGGTCCATTCTGAAGACCGTCTCTTTCCAGTTTGCAAACCAATATCGCCAATAAAGCTCTCCTTTCTACTATTTAGCAATTACAGGGATCTTTTGGAAGACAAAATGCAAATACCACTGCAAGGGATAACACCCAAATCGTAGTGTGAAAGAAACTTAAGGAAAATCTAATGCAGTGCTTTTGTTTTTCCAACTTCAATAACTAAAACCTAAAAGGGCTGAGTGATTTGATTAAAGCTACACAATGAGATGGTGCCAGAGATGGAAGAAAATCCTAGTTTTTCTGGCACCCAGTCAAATGTTATTTCTGCTGCCCATTTCAGAACCATCAGCAGCGATGAATAACCTTGGGGAAGAGGAGCAAGATTAGCCATAACACTAGTTTTCAAACTCAGCGTGGACCAGAGATGCTGTTCTCTTACTAGACACACATATTGTTCCTATGAGACTTTATTTCAAGAGTATTCTGTGATTTAAGTTACATGGTCTCATGGCATTCTTGTACAGCTATGAAGATACCCTGGTCATCAGTCCTTACAGACAAAAATAGAATATGTGTTGTGACAAAAGGTGGAGAAAAAAACTCCAGATTTCTCAGCTCTAGAAAGGGCAAGCTTAAAAGTTACCATGATGAGAGAGGCCTGCACAGTGAAAGCAGCATAAGACCCTTGGAAGTTTGGGAGCAGAGGAGAAGCTAAGAAGGGGGGAATAAGAGACCAAAGATGGGCACAGAGATGTTTTTGGCCACATTTACATTGTAAATTTGAGTGTATTTCAGTCTGGATTCTTAATAGTGTACAACAGAAGTGCACCCTGATTATTTTACATAAAAGGTAAGTGATTGAAAGTATGCCAGGAGCTCAGAGAATCAACTGTGGGCTCAGAACCTGCCGGCATTAGGGGCAATGTGAGAGCCAGCCTCAGGACCCACAGCAGGAGTAGGCCGCTTACTCGTGATTCACAGTCCCAGAGGGGAGCACTGACTGGCCAAACAAGGTCACGCACTCACTTCCTGGTGGGCGGCTTCCCTAGTCAGAGGCAACTATTACCCTCTGCCAAGGCAACATCTGGGGACAAGAGCAATTTTCCAAAAGGAAATAGGGGCCATGGGCTATGGAGTTTGGATATGGGACAGACGAAAAGCAAGAGGCAGCTGGTAGGGACTCTGCCCCTGAATCTAAGTGAGATTTAAAGCATAGAATATTATGTAGAAAACTGATAATGTGACCCAACCAGAGGAGTCTCAAGATCTAGGCTCAATGAGCTCTAGGAGGGAATGAACATGCCTCTTAGTGGACAGGAGGAGGGCTCTGGACACAGAAAGGGGTTTGTCATGTGGCACTGAGCCCTGGCCTGGTCCCCAAGCACTGGCAGTTGAGCCTTATGGACAGTAGAGGGGCTGTAAATAAAAACTGAAAGAGCTTTTTTACGTTTTAAAGGAAGCACTGAGACAGCTATAGCCATCAGGGCACCAGGGCATGAGGAGCACTGCTGAGTTTAAGACAGGTATGAGTCCTTCTCTCTCTTTGTGCCACAGACCACTGTATGATACACCTCCTCCCAGGAGAAGGACCTATAGAGTACGAACAGCTCCCAGCAGGAGGAGCTGTGTGGGAGACGACGTGATCCACCCTCAGGGACCAAGACCCTGCTTATGAAGGGAGAAACACAAGCCACTGATTTCTAATTATTATCATCAGTGTGACCTCATTAGAATCCTCAGTCTGATGAGGAAAAACTCATTCCACTCTCCAAAGCGAACCCTGAAGAGGGGTGGAAAGGGCAGACTAGCTAGAATGTTCAGGGCTCCCCCTTCTTACTTGCTGTGTAATCCTGTGCAAGTTACGGAATGCCTTTGAGGTTCAGTTTCCTTGATTGTTACACGGAAACTCTAATTCCACGGGTGATTGTGAAAAGTAATTGAAAGGAAAGGTCAAACCCAGCCTAGCATGTGGCAGAGCTCAATACATGGAAGATACACACCTGAATGATAATCACCATAAAATGTTCATGATTCATTGGATGCTTCCTCTGCACAGACACAGTGTAGTTCTAACTTTGCAATCAGACATTCTGAGTTCAAATCCTGTACTTCTCCTTAGTCGCTAGCTCTCTGAGTCCTCAGGGTCCACTTCTCTGGTATTACTGTCCTTATGAGATTGTTAGGAAGATTAGCTGAGATAAAACATGTCAAACACACAGAACAATGCCTGGCACGTACTAGGCTCTTAAGAAATGTGAGCTGTTATTGTTGCTATTATTATCCTTAGTATACTCCTCCCAGTATTTGCCCAAGTGGGTTAAAGTAACAAGGAGTAACTGAAGATGCTGACACCAGGGAGGAGTGGGAAGGAAGGAGGAGACAAAAGGAGCTGGGGGAGAGGGATAAGAGAAGAACTTAGCATGTTGATATTTGACCAAAGAAGATGGGCTCCCAAGTCACAGTCATGTACCTGTTTGGTTCCAGCACTCTCTACCTAGAAGAGTTCTATTAGTGTGATTTTTTTCTAAACATGGCTGATCTTAGGAGGAAAATATTTACTTAGTTCTCTCTAAGTGTGAGGACTGCTCAAGGAGTATTATATTGGGTAGATATTCAGGCATGACTTAAGGAAGCAGAGCCCGATTTGGGGAAATGTGATTCCAGTGCAATGATTAGTTAATGGATTAGAAGTGTATAGTGCTCAAGGAAAGCTATTTGCATACTCGAGATACCTCCAAAGTACCTGGTATCGAGGCTGAGTAAAAACCTTGAGAGAGATATGTGAGGAAGAAAATCCCCAAAATATTAAAGAGAAGAGAAGCTTACAAATTGCAAGATTATCAAACCCAACCACTTGCATATTTTCAGGTTCTTACTTAGGTAATGAGTGAAGGAGACATTTCGAATTAGACAAGTGAAAGAAGAGGAGAAAAAAGTTCCAGACAATGTTAAAATTACTAAACATATAACAAATTCAAAATGGAGAACACACAAAGAAACATGTCATTTAGGAATACTTGGGTGTCTGTTGTCTTGAACATCTTTGAGATCAGTGAAACAGAGAGATTCAAGAAGACAGCAGGGTTTAAAATCAACACATCTCCATGAGCAGACTGATATTCAAAGAGGAATGGAGCAGAAGTCTTTGTTAATCATAATAAAGAATTTGCTGTATTCAAATGAAATAACAGCAAAGTGGAAGTATGCCAGGGCAATACCAGTTTTCCAAGCAGGAATAAAGAGAACACTAGGAAATTACAGAGCCTTCATCTCAATGTCTGTAATTTGCAAAATAATGGAAACAATAGCAGGGTAAGTTTGCCAAATGCATTTACAAATGAGTATCATTCCCTTTAATCAAGCTAGTGATAACCAACAAGGCTGGGTAGAGGATTGAAGTCTATGAATCTTTTTTACTTGATGGAGCTATGACACAATTAATAATTACATGTGACTTATTTTACTGTAATGCCCAGATAATTTTACATCGAAGCTACCTTTAATGTGCCTATTACGGAAGAAAGTAAAATAAAAAGTAAAGAAAGTACTATGTACTGTCCCCATTATATGGAGTGTGCTACTAAAAGCCAACAATGGCATAGCACTAAAAGGGAATTTAAGAAATCAGATAAACCATCCTCCTAGGATTGAGTTGAAACCACTTAAGATACATGTATTCCAAAGGTCAGTCTGTTCTCTGTACTCTCTTGAAGCCTGTTAGAGAGTTTAGCTCCTCTTCTATAGAGCATCCTTTCTTATTGAAACTTGGCTGCAATTTAAGCCCATTTCCCATTGTCTAGTCTTCGGTGAAAACATTAAACAGCCAGCCAACATTCTCCTAATACTGGAAAACCTGCATTCAGTCCCTGCTGGCGGAGTCCACAGATGAAAGGATTTTACTATACTCCTTTTGCATGCATTTTATATGAATTTATCTAATTTGGATACTTACCCCATGAGTACAAGGTGCCCTGAGCTTTGAGGAATTAGACAATCTGGTTCCGATTGTGTAAGATCTGGGTTTAGTGGCGTGAGAATGGGCAAGACCCCTAGACCTCTGGGCTGTGGATAGGCATCTCTGCTAATTTATGACTTCTCAAATCGTTTTCCATACCCAGTTAGTTCCAGTTTGCAAGCTTCATTCCTTCCACGTCCTTAGCCCATGTCAAAACCCGCATCGGCGCTTCATTGTTTCTCTCCTTTCTTGACCTTTCACCTCGGGAAATGGCCTTCTTCATACTTGAGCTGTTGAGATCATTGGACTTAAGATTTCTAAGTTTTCTTTTCACACACACACAAACCTTTTTACATCTATTTCCTTTTTCACAATTTCAGATGGAGATGTGCTCTTCTTGCTGTTGTAGATTAATGTCTCCAACCCTGGTCCAGAATCCGTCCCTCTCTGTCTCTGGAAGGGCCTGTCACTTGTCAACTTTCCTTTCCACAGGCTTTCCTCTCCATGGACAAACATGTTCAAGACTCTAACTTCTAAAACCCTCCCACAAGTCCAGTGCCCCCTTCTAGCTACTGACCTTTCTCTCTGCATGCCTTCAAAGACAATTTTTTTGATGGAACAACCTTCACTCATAACTCAGCTTCTTCACTCCCAATCCTGTAACTGGCCTCTCTTTCCTGACAATGCAGGTAAAGTTACCCTGCTAAAAATTTGCTGCGATTTTCTAACTGCAAATCCTTATCTAGCCTCTTCTTAGTCACCCTGTAGCAACTGAAACCTCAGACTACTTTCTCTTTGAAACTCTCCTCTCAGAAAAGGGAATGCTGGGAATATAAGTTAGTCCCAGCAGAGGGACTAACTTGTGGAAAGCAGTCTGACAGTTCCTCAAAGAGCAAAAAACAGAAACTCTATTTGACCCAGTAATCACATTACTGGGTATATATCCAAAGGAATATAAAGCATTCTGCCATAAAGACACATACACCCAAGTGTTCACTGCAGCACTATTCATTACAACAGAAACGTGGAATCAACCTAAATGCCTGTCAATGACAGATTGGATAAAGAAAATGTGTTACATATACAGCATGGAATACTATGCAGCCATAAAAAAGAATGAGATCATATCTTTTGTGGGAACATGGATGGAGGTGGAGGCCATTATCTTTAGCAAGCTAACACAGGAACAGAAAACCAGTACCTGCATGTTCTCACTTATAAGAGGGAGTTAAATGATGAGAACTCATGGACACAAAGACGAAATGCTGGGACCTACTTGAGGGTGAAAGGAGGAAGAGGATCAGAAAAAACAGCTACTGGGTACTAGGTCTAGTACCTGGGTGACAAAATAATCTGTACAACAAACCCCTGGGACACAAGTTTACCTCTATAACAAACCTGCGCATGAAAAAACAAAACTCTCTTCTCAGTTTTGAAATTCTCTCATTTTCCTGGCTTGTAGGTCTTTTCCATATGTAGTCACTTTACTCTAATGATCCTAAGGGGCTGTATTCTGTCTTGGCTTCTCCTGTCTTCTTTGCTTAGGAGATTTCCATCTCTCCCTTCATTCTGACACCTAAATTCCAGAAGTTTCATATTTACATTTCTGCTCTGCTTTCTTCACCTTCTGAGGACACGTACACCCAACTTTTTTTCTGAAACATCTCCATTTAAATGCTCAACTACCTCCAACTTAAATGATCGGATCTGCCTCTCTCTTCTTCTCACTGTCCCTCTGCTGTCTTTATTTTCTCTCAATTGGTGGTATCATCATCTACCCAGCTGTCCTGAGGCAGAAACCTGAGATCAGTTCTGGACTTTTTGCTGCCCTTCGCATGACACATCCAGCCAGTCATTGATACCCTCAAATTCTTTCCTAGGCCCTTCTCCTGTGTCGCCTCTCTACTTTGTCCCCATGTCACGGCTCTCCTTGTCTCCTGTCTGGATTATTATGATAGCTTTCTCACTGCTCTCCCTGCCTCTATCGTGGCCTTCCCTTCATCAGTCATCCAAGTCCTGGTAGAATGCTTGCTAAAACCAAAACTGAATCATGAGTCTCTCCTCCTAGCCCTTTGGCATCTGCATTAAGCCCTGATCAGGGTACAAAAAGCCCCTCACAATCTTCCCATTGCTGCCTTCCCCACTTTCTGAGCCACTCACCTCCATCAGCCTCCTCTTACCCTCCAGCAACATCATTCCAAACATGCCATTTAGTTTCACCACTGTGTGATTGTGTGCTCCAACTCCACTGTCTGAAATGCCTTTCAAAGTCCAGAGCAGGTGTCGCCTCTTCCACAAAGACTTCTTGCCAGAGAGGGGTTGGGGATGATGGGTAATCACTCCCTTCTCTTCCCTGCCTGTGAACTATTCGTATACTTAGACTGTTGGCTTATCACACTGTACTGTTAATATTTGTTGATATATCTGTCTGTCTCTTGGACTCTGAACTCCTTGGGAGTAGAGTGCAGGCATTTATCTTTGTATTCCCTTACGCTGTGCCTGTAACATGGCAAATGAATTCAGTTACACTGAACTAAAGACAAGAAATATTCTGCATAGTGCTCAAGGCTATGGAGGCCTGTTGGTTAACTTGCCTGCTGTCTGCATAGGATATGAGGAATTTAAGGTCTGGGACTGTTTTTGTTTCTCCAGCACCTATCACACTGCCTCCTATATAAGAAGCACACAAATAAATTCGTTGGCCAAATAAATGTGTCCTGTCTTAGGGTAATAAACTGCTCCCACCTCATGGCTGTTTTAACAGTCTGTGGTTTGATCACTACGTAACAACATGTAGATGGATAATTTCATATTAGTGAAAAACATATGGGGAGTTCCCTTCGCTGGAACTCTAGCAGTGAGTGACCAAATCTACATGGGATGCCTTTGCATAATCTTGCGCCCAGCTGATTCAGCAAGGAATAAACAAGGGTAGGATATGTGTGGATGAGGCATCGAGGTTCTTGGGGGGGTCTCTTCTGGGGATCTGAACTGGAAGATCAGGTAAGCTCTAATCAGGGGTGCAGTGAGAGCAAAGAGTAATGCAGGCATTCGAAAGAGAGAGAAAGAGAGAAAAAGAAGAGGGTGAAGGAGAAGGAGGAAGAGAGAGAGACAGAGAAGAGATGAAGAACAGAGAAAGAGAGAAAAAAAATGAGAGAGGGAGCGAGGGAGAAAGAGAAGCTCTCTGGGACCAGGTTCCAGGCTTTCCTGAGACGTAGCTGTGCTTTCAGACTTCAGGTTTCATGAGCTACCCTGTGTCCTCCTGAATAATTCCCTCCTACTTTGGCTCCTATCTATAGAGCAGTCAGGGTGGTTTTTTTAAAAAATAAAATCTGGTAATGACCAGACTGGTCACCTTTTAGTCTCTCCAATCTGCCATGTCCCCTGGCTCCAGGGCCTTGGCATGTGATGTCTCCTTCACCTAGAAGAGCATCACCCGCCATCACTCCAGCCCCAACAGCTCTCTTATAATTACTCATATGATACATTCATTGTCTGTCTGCTCAAAACATCTTCTTTGTAGCTACCCAGCAATGTCGCTCAAATGCTTAGCACGGTGCCAAACACACAGCACACACATAGTGTTTTGTTGAAGGGAGAAAGAAACACAATATTAAAGTTGTTGATTATGTTGTGGTTTCAGACTGCCTTGGCTCATCTTATTATTTTAGTTCTTCCATTAGTGATTTGTTCTAGTTAATAAGCATCGCCTGCTCCAGGCATGTCATTATTCTCATCTGAGGCCAGGTCAAGCCCTCCTGGTGGTCTCTGTGGTGCTCAGAACCCTGGGCACAAGCAGGCTTTGGGACATAAGGAAAAAAACGGGAAGGGAAGAGGCACCAAAGCAAGCCTTCTGGCTATCAAGAAGGAAGGAAGGAGGGAGGGAAGGAAAGAGGGAAGGAAGGAAGGAAGGAAGGAAGGAAGGAAGGGAGGAAGGGAGGGAGGGAGGGAGGGAGGGAGGGAAGGAGGGAGGGAGGGAGGGATTAGAGAGGGAGAAAACTATGAAACACTAAAATAAATTTACAATTACATAATTAAACGAGCTTATGCTTCCCCAAGGAGATTGAAATCCGCTTTCCATTGGCATGCCAAACGAGAGGTGATTCCCTTCCCTTTCTCCCCAACACAGAAATAGAGTGTGACTTGTTTTGTTCATGGTCTCCTGGGAATTCTAGCCCAACAAAGCAACTACTCCCTTCTCATGGTCCACCAGTGGGTCCCTGGAAGAACAGAGTCCGCTGCTTCTGTGAAGCCCTCATATTGCTCCACCTGAGAGTGAGAAAGAATAAGGAAGAGAGGAAAACAAGGTGTACTTTCCATGCCTTCCTTTAACTTGGCTCTGGGAATTGGCTTAGCATACCTAACTGGGTCCCCATCTCCCTGTCCCCCACAAAATGAGATTTGTGACTTGGGGAATTTTTGTCAAAGTACTAAAAATTCTTACATGACTAAATCTCTTTTCATCTCAGTACAAAAGGATAGTATGTCCAAAGAAAACACTAAAATACCCAAGTCCCTCCCACTGGGATCAAAGAATTTCTCATATCCCCATGAAGATCTTCAAATTCTCTCCCCTCTTAGCCTTCAAGCTCTTTATTCCCAGGAAGAATCACTTTCTCTCCTTACCCTTTAGCTTTATCTGTTTATTATCTCTCTGCTTTGGAAAGTTTTCCTTTGATTAGCTTTACACAATTGTGATGATGATGATGATGATGATGATGTAATCCACTGTCTAGGTCATCAGTGTTCATTTAATTGGTTTGCAGTTTACTACTTGACATTTATTGTTAATATTAATATTCCTAATTGTGTTCATATGTTTGTTTCTTTATTCAGTGCCTACAATCCTTAAGGAAAAGATCATTTTATTTAATTTTATTCAAAAAGTATTTCCTTTACTGTATGAGTGCCTGGCACATGCGTAAGTGCCTACTGAGTATAGAAAATATAGTAACTATTGAGGAAAACATTTTTAAAATAGATGTGACACCATCTCTGCCTTGGATATGTTTATAGCTCTTTAGGAAACAAATCAAAAACATATATATATTTTATATAGATTCATATATATTCATAAATTCATATATATACATATGTTCATATATATGATTTTATATATTCATGAATATACATATATTCATATATATGTGTGTCTAAGTCTATTTTCTGTTGCTATAACAGAATATCACAGATGTGGTAATTTATAAAGAAAAGAGATTTATTTGGCTCACGATTATGGAGGCTGGGAAGTCCAAGGGCATGGTGCTGGTATCTGCTTGGCCATCTGGTGAGGGCCCTCTTGCTGTGTCATAACATGAGAGAAAGGCATCACACAGCAAGGAAGAAAGAGGGCAAAAGTGTGCAAGACAGCGAGAAAACAGGGTCCAAACTTATCCTTTTATGTTTATCTCTCATCACTCCCCAAGATAACCAACCCACTTCTGCAATAATGGCATTATTGCCATTCATGGGAACAGAGCCCTCATGGCCTAATCATCTTTAAAGACCCCATCTCTCAGTACTGTTACAATAACAACTATGTTTCCAACACATAAACATGTATTGATTTTAGTCGATTTGCAAACATATATATTAATGTATAAGATACACAAATATCGATACAAATAACTACAATGTGAAGTGTAAGGACTGTAGAAGGAGTTGGGAAACCTTCCCAGAGGCCACACTTAAGCTAGACGCAGGCAGATAAAGAATTTCCCAAGGAGAGGAGGAGACATTTCATACTAAGTGAGAGAAGAATTGTGTATTAAAGATATCAGGAGACATAAAATGCTGAGGTTCTGAAGAAGGGGAAGGGTTAGGCATTATTGATGTGGGGATGTGCATCAGGAAAGGAAAGCTATGAGATGGGTCTTGACAGACAGGACAGGATATGCTTGTGTGCTTTTTTTAAACCTACAGGCAAGGAGAGTCTTGGAAGGCTTCCCAGCAGAGGTAAGAAGAGGGAAAGAATATGCATTTCACCAAGCTCTTCCAAAGTAGCAGTTGGAGAGTGGTTGGAAGTAGTGTTTTTTGAAATTGTAGAATTGTAGAGTCTAGGTGGGCGATAATAACCTAAATGAAGGTGGTGGCAATGGGAGAAGTGGGAAGAGAAGGGAGTTGCATCTCAGAGGAGGACTGGTGGGACACGGCAGGGGATTATAAGGAGGACTTGAGAGGGGCCTTCTTGAGGCAGTGCACAGCCTGCTTGGTGACAGAATTCCTTAATCTTGCAGCACCTTGGATAGCAGAGTTTCTGTATCTATTAATGCAAGGGTGGTATCCCAGTTTTGTGGGACCTGAAGCAATCAATTTGAGAGCCCTCTTAGAAAAAAAATACAAAATGGGTACAAAAGTGAATATACATTTAGAGTAAGAGAAGAAATCACAACAAATTACAAACAATAAAAAGCTGAAAAATAATATTGAAAATGTCCTAATTATATTATAATTTTATTAACTAACTACCTGACACATCTCTAAAATACATTTTCCCTATATCTTTTCTCTGTGTACTATTTATAAATTGAGATAAAGTCATATAATACAAAGACCATCATCTCAAAATGTCCAGTTCCATGGTTTTTATGTCAGGCAACCACTACTTAATTGCAAAACATTTCCATCATCCTAAAAGAAATTCTCACTTCTCCCCTCCCCCATTCCGCATAACTACTAATCTACTTTCTATTTCTATGGATTTGCCTGTTCTGGACATTTCATGCAAATGGTATCATGTAATATGTGCCCTTTTGTGTCTAGCTTCTTTCATTCAGCATAACGTTTTCAAGGTTCAGTTATGTTGTCACTTGTAACAGTACTTTATCCTTTTAAAAAAAATTTGAGGTGAAATTCATGAAATATAAAAGTATTCATTTAAAGTGAACAACTCATTTAGTATGTTCTCAATGTTGTGCAACCACCACTTCTATCAAGTTCCAGAATATCCTTATCATCCCAAAAGGAAACCCAATACCTATTAAGCCATTATTCTCAATTTATTCCTTCTCAGCACCTGGTAACCATCAATCTACTCTCTATTTCTATGGATTTACCTAGTCTAGATATTTCACACCAGTTGAATCATACAAAATGTTACCTTCTGTGTTATGCTTCATTTTGTGTAATGTTTTTGAGGTTCATTTACACTGTAGCATGCATTGGTACTCCACTGCTTTTTATGGCTAATCTTCCATCGTATGAATATATCACACTTTGTTTATCCATTCATCTGTTGATGGACATTTGGGGTTGTTCTGTCCTTTCACTATTGTGAACAGTGCTACTATGAACATGTATGTACACAGATTTTTAGAGTACCTGATTTCAATCATTTGGTGTATATACCTAGAAGAGGAATTGCTGGGTCATATAAAAATTCAGTGTTTAACTTTCTGAGGAATTGTCTGTTTTCAAAAGAATCTATACCATTTTATATTTTTATATGAATGTACAAGGTTTCCAATGTCCCCAAATCCTACCAACAACTTGTTTTCCTTTTTTTTTTCATTATAGTCATCCTAATAGGTATAAAGTGGCCATCTCATGTCATTTTGGTTTACATTTTTCTAAAACTAATAAGGAAGGGCATCTTTATATGCACTGGTTGGCCACGTGTGTGTGTGTGTGTGTGTGTGTGTGTGTGTGTGTGTGTGTGTATTTATTCGACCACTTATGTGGCCAAATACACACACACACAAGTATATACACAGTATATACATATGTATATATGTATATTTGGAAAAATATCCTTTCAATCCTTTGCCCATCTTTATATTGAAGTATTTGTCTTTTTGTTGTTGAGTTGTAAGAGATCTTTATATATATTGGATACTAGGCCCTTATCAGATATGTAATTTGCAAATATTTTCTCCTATTATGTAGGTTGTCTCTTTAATTTCTTGATAGTATCCTTTGGCACTATCAAGTCTACTATTTCCTTGCTGATCTTCTGTCTGGTTGCTCTACCCAGTATTGAAAATTGGATATTGAAATCTCCTACAGTTATTGTTGAATTGGCTATTTCTTCCTTCAATTATGTTAGTGTTTGTTTTGCTATTTTGGGGCTCTATTTTTAGGTGTATGCATGTTTATAATTGTTATATCTTCTTGAGGGACTGAGCCTTTTATTACTATATGGTGTCTTCTTTGTCTCTAGTAGCATTTTTGCCCTAAAATCTATTTTGTCTGATACTACTAAAGCCACTCCAGCTCTCTTTTGGTTATGTTTCCTATGAAGTATCATTCTATTTGTATCTTTAAATATAAAATGAGTCTCTTATGCACAACATATAGTTCGATCATGTTTTTTCATGTATCTTGCCAGTTTCTGCCTTTTAATTTAAATTTAATGAAATGACTGATAAGGAAGGACTTCTGTTTTTGCTATTTGTTTCTTATATGTTTTATATCCTTTTTATTCCTTAATTCCTCCATTACTGCCTTTTTTATGTTAAGCAGATATTTTCTACTGTGTCATTTAAATTCCCTTGCCATTTATTTTACTATATTTTTGAGTTATTTTCATAGTGGCTGCCCTGGAAATTATAATCAATCTCTTAATTTATAACAATTTAGCTTAGCTTAATACTGACTTAATTTCAGTATATCAAATCTTTGCTTTTCCATAGCTCCATTCCCCCCACCTACCCCATGCTATGTTGTTAGTGTTGCAAATTGTATTTGTATACATTGTGTTTCCATTAACATAGATGTATAAATATTTCTTTATGCAGTTAAATCAGAATGGGGAGAAAAATGTGTTACAAACAAAAACATTAAACTGTATTTTATACATAGATTTATAAATGTTGCTTTATGTAGTTAAATCAGAATGGGGAGAAAAAAAGTGTTACAAACAAAAAAAATTAAACTATTTTTTATTTCCTTATATAGTTATCTTTGCCACAGATCTTTATTTCTTCATATGGCTTTTAGTTACCATCTAGTGTTCTATTTCAGCCAGAAATACTTTCTGTAGTACTTGTTGGAGGGTAGGTCTATTAGCAACAAACTCTCAGTTTTAGTTTATCTGGGAATGCCTTCATTTATTTTTATTTTTGAAGGATACTTTTGTCAGATAGAGAATTCTTAGTTGACATTATTTTACTCTGAGCCCTTTGAATACATCATTCCAGCGCCTTCTAGCCTCCAGGATTTGTGATGAGATATCAGTAATTAACCTTATTGAGGATTCCTTGTTGAATCTTACTGAGATGATTTGTTTTTTACTTGTTATTTTCAAGATTCTTGGTTTTTGGTTGCAGTGTATCTCTCCACGGATCTTCTTAGTTTATCCCACTTATAGTTCATTCAGCTTCTTGGATGTGTAGACGACATTTTTCATCAAATTTTAGGTTCCTGCCATTATTTTTAAAAATACTCTCTCTCTCTTTCTCTCTCTCCCTCTTTCTCTGTCTCTCTCTCATCTCCCTCTCCTTCCAGAACTGGCATGATGTGTATGATGATATCTCACAGGTCTCTAAGGCTTCTATTAAGTTTCTGCTTTATTCATTTTTCTTTTGCTCCTCAGACTGTGTAATCTCAATTTATCTATCTTCAAGTTGCTGATTTTTCTACCTGTTTAAATCTACGATTGAGCTCCCCTAGTGATTTTTTTTTCAGTTATTGTAATTTTGAGTGCCAGAATTTCTACTTGGTTCTCTTAAAAATAGAATTTATATTTATTTGTTTATTTATTAGACAAGGTCTCACTCTGTCACCCAGGCTGAAGTGTAGTGTCATGACTTCAGCTTACTGCAGTCTCAATCTCCCAGGCTCAAGAAATCCTCCCACCCCAGTCTCCTGAGTAGCTGGGACTATAGACTTGCACCAGCACACCCAGCTATTTTTCCTATTTTTAGTAGAGACAGGGTTTCATGATATTGCCCGGATTGATATCGAACTCCTTAGATCAAGCAATCTGCCCACCTCAGCCTCCCGAAGTGCTGGGATTATAGGCATGTGCCACCACACCTGGCTTCTCAATTGATATTTTCTACTTGGTAAGACATTATTCTGATACTTTTAGTTCTTCAGATATGGTTTCCTTTAGCTTTTTAAACATATTTCAAGTAACTCATTTAAAGTGTATTCTAGTAAGTCCAATGCTTCGGTCTCCTCAGAGACCGTTTCTATGAATTTTTTTCCTATGTTTGAGCCATACATTTTTCAGTTCTTTGTTTAGCTCATAATTTTTTTGTTGCAACCTGGATGTTTTGAATATTATGTGGAAGCTATGTATATCAAATTCTCTCCTCTCCCAGGATTTGTTGTTGCTGCTGTTCATTTTCATTTGTTTGTTTAATGATTTTTATAAACTAATTTTGTAAAGTCTGTATTCTTTGTCATGTTTGACCATAGAAGTCTCTGTTCTGTTAGAACAATAATTGGACAGAGATTTCCTCAAATGCCTGAGACCAAAAATATTACAGCGTTTGCCAAGAGACTCTGTGTTGGGGCCTGCCTTTAACGCTTGGCCAGGCAGTTTACAATTCTGCCTTAGCCTTCACTTCCTTCTTGTTCAAAGCTTCAAGGTCATCCAGAAGTCAGAGCTTAGGATCTTATCAGGTCTTTCCTGGGCATACATGGCTTCCAGATTCCCAGGAATTATGCATGTACTTTTCAAAGCCTTCACGAACGTAACAATTCCCAGCCTCTTCTTCCTAATTTTTGGTTTGTAGCAACTACTATTTATCACGTCAGGCAGCAGGCACTAAAACATTTGCCTGTAAATGCTTTTGACACATGTTACCCCTACCCCCACATAGCATTTGGACTGGGTCAGTTCCAAGTCAGGTGAAATAAAAGACAAGCCTTCTGAGTAGTCTTCCATGTTTCTAAAGGGAATATAATTACAATTATTTTTAAATGAGTTTTATTCTAATAGTCCCTCCAATGCCAGGAACTCTGGCTATTCCTTTCACAGGTACCTCTGAGCTGGGGTGTGAGGTATGATCCGAGGTTAAGTTCAAATGCCACAAAGCTTACTGAGATTCAGTGCTTTCCTTGAATAAACACTCCCTGGTGGGTGCAAGCCTCTAGTTAATTTTCAGAGTTGAAAAAAGCTGCTTCTGATCATTTTTGCCAGTTTTTTAATTTGCTTTTAGGGCAAGGTAAAATATTAGAGTGTCTTACTCCACCATTTTTACTGAAATTACTCCTCTCTGTATTCTTTTTCATTGCTTCTTGATATGACAATTTTGTAATATAATTTTCCACTGAAAAAGTAGAAAGATAATCAAACCTTTCCTTTATCATGGTTGACCACATTTTAAAAAATATAT
Organism: Cebus imitator; assembly: GCF_001604975.1. Classification (NCBI taxonomy): domain Eukaryota; kingdom Metazoa; phylum Chordata; class Mammalia; order Primates; family Cebidae; genus Cebus; species Cebus imitator. Next base: position 5,327,619 of record NW_016107337.1, read on the forward strand.
GAACAACTTAGAAAAATTCCTTATAGCTGGTGAGCAATGTCACTTTTACGACCTCCTCCAGTTTCCTGCTCAGAAAAGGCTTCTTGCCCTAGCAAGACTTCAGAGAACTCCAGCTCTTTGATCATAGCTGGCATGGCACTGGCAACGAATACCCTGGCAGCAAGTAAGGCATGGCCAGACTCTTTCTTTCTTACACCTCTTTCTTTTCCCTATATTCTGCCCTTGCTGGACAGGTCCTGGGGTTAGTGAGTGAGACACCTGGAAACATGGGTCCTAATGGACCCTGTACAGGGTGCAGAGCAGCCTCAGTTTCAGATACTCTTCCAAGGATCAAAGATAGGCTGCAAGTGCTCCCTGGCAGCTGCCAAAGGCAAGTTATCACAGTGGGGCAGATGAATATGAATATATTGCTAGCAGCCTGCCAACCCCACTCACAACCCTGGGACCACTGGCAGGGCATAGGCAAAATAGGTACAAAAATGAGTATAAAACCAACCTAAATGCCCATCAGTTGATGACTTGATAAACAAAATATGCTATTTCCATACCATGAATTTTTATTTGGCAATAAAGCTCTGATATATGCTGCAACATGGGTGAAACTTGAAAACATCACACTATGTGAAAGAAACCAGGCACAGAAAACCATGTAATATGACTCCATTTAGAAGAAATGTCCATGGCAGGGCAAGATGGCTAACGGTTGTAATCCCAGCATTTTGGGAGGCCAAGGAGGCAGATTGCTTGAGCCCAGGAGTTTGAGACTAGCATAGCCAACACGGCGAAACCCCTACTAAAATTACAAAAAATTAGCTGGATGTGGCCACACATGCCTGTAATCCCAGTTACTTGGGAGGCTGAGGTAGGGGGATTGCTTGAGCCCAGGAGGTCAAGGCTGCTGTGAGCCATGATTCTGCCACTCTACTCCAACCTGGGTAACAGAATGAGACTCTGTTTCAAAAAAAGAAAGAAAGAAAAAGAAAAACAGCCCAGAATGGGCAAATTTATACAGATAGAAAGTGAATTAGAGGTTGTCTGGGTTTCAGGAGTTGGGGGCAGGAATAAGAAGAGATTGCTAATGGGTCCACAGTTTTTTTGTGAAGGGTGACAGTGATGAAAATGTGCTAACTAACAACTCTGGGATTATACTGTAAAAAGAACATTGAATTATAGGGCTTAAAGGGGGACATCTTATGTTATTTTTATTATATCTCAATAAAGCTGTTAAAAAGTAGGAATATAGAGCGGACCCTCCTCAGGCAGTACTACTGGCTTCATCACATGTGAGAGCTGCTGCTGCCTCTTCTCTCTGCAGGGCAGCACTCACCCTAGGACAGGACCCCGACAAGGGAGGAGCCCTGAAGCTTAAGTGACATTAGCTCCTTGGACACCTGCCTTTGGATTTCTGCCAAGCATTCTTTTCTTTCATTCTTTTTTTCTCTTTTTTGTTTTGGTTGTTTACTTCTGGGTGCCAAAACTTTGTTTTAAGTCATGTTGATACAGTTTGGCTTGTCCTCACCCAAATCTCATCTTGAATTGTAGCACCCATAACTCCCATGTGTCATGGGAGGGAACTGGTGGCGGGTAATTGAATCATTGGGACTGGTATTTCCCATGCTATTCTTGTGATTGTAAGTAAGTCTGATATCTTGTAGTTTTATAAAAGGGAGGTCCCCTGCACATTCTCTCCTACCTGCCGCCATCTAAGACATGGCTTTTGCCTTCCATCATGATTGTGAGGCTTCCCCAGCCATGTGGAACTGTGAATCCATTAAACCTCTTTTTCTTTAGAAATTACGCGGTCTTGGGTATGCCTGTTACAGCAGTGTGAAGACGGACTAATACCCATGTTGACAGCTACATACTCAGTTAACATTCCTATCTTTACTGGGTGAGAACAAGCTCACAGGTTAAGATTAAGGGAGGTTGGCAGAAGGTGCCCAGGAAGATAAAAAGAGGAGTGACATTTCAGAAAAGTATTAATATAGGAGCAAAAATGTATTGACACATTAGTTCCCCAATTTAAAACAATCGAGATCAACAAAACCAATCTTATCTTCTTTTTCTCCCTTTCATTATAAACCCTAAGACTGACAGTGACACTGGGGGCAGCTACCAGAAAACCACTCAGCCTCCAGAGCAACAGATGTGCCAGATCCCTCTGCAATGACATGTAATGGATGCCTAAGCTCATGTAACTCCACCCCAATCGCACTCCATAGTTTAGAACATGCTCATTTGAACATGCACAGAGATAGAAAGTAAATTAGAGGTTGTTTTGGGTTTCAGAGGGTAAAGGCAGGAATGAGAAGAGACTGCTAATGGGTCCACAGTTTTTTTGTAGGAGGTGACAGGAAAGAAAAATCTTCTCTTGATTTTTCCATTGTCATTTCCAGAACTATGCCATAACTTTCTCTAAACAACTTTGCTTTGGTTGACTTTTGGTTGAGTCATGAGAGCTTATGGGACTAGAATAGTTTGAAAATTTTAGTGAATTCACATCTTGAATTGGGGATAATAGTCTCTTTCCAGTCTGTCATCACTATTATCATTATTTATTAAAATATTCTTGTCTGCATGATCCCAGGGTTTGGCAAGCCATGAAAAGGCCTGTTCTTGTCAAGGGGCTTACCCACCCCAAAAAATATTGTGCTTTGGCAAAACCTACAGACTGATTGCTCCTCAGATCTGCTGTGGCTTCATTCTGGGCACACCATTGGACTGTATCTCCCAGCCTGCCTTACAGTCTGGGGTGGTCATTTGAGTGAGGCAAATAGAACACAAGCAGAAATGGTGTGCATCTTCCTCAAGTCTGCTCCCCATAGGAGCCATTCTGCTGGTTTCCTCTTCCAGCTGGCTGGAATAAAGATGACTCCTAGCACAACCTGAAGGAAAAAGGGGTGGATCTCACACCACCATCAGAACGCCCATATGGCACTGTTAAAAGAACAGAACTTTTATTTCATTAGACACTGATGCTTAGAGGTTTCTCTGGACCTGGGGATACCCTAACTAGTACAAATGTCTTTTAAACGAACCTAACCATATCAAAATTTGTTGCTGTGTAACAAACGACCTTAAAACTCAGTGATTTCAAACAACACACCTTTCTTAGCTCACATTTTCTGTGGGTCTAGAATTCAGGCATGGCTTCACTGGATGTCGCTGGTTCACAAAGCTGCAATCAAGGTGTCAGCCAGGGCTGCAATCATCTCTGGGCCAGGACTACTGGAGAATCCACTTCTCGGCAACCTCCCGTGGTTGTTGGCAGCATTTAATTCTTTAACAGTTGTTGGTCTGAGGGTGTCAGATCCTTGCTGGCTGTTGGCTGAAGACATCAGTTCCTTGCCAGGGAGGGACTTGCCTCTCCATAAGGCAGCTGATGACATGGCAGCTGGTTTTCCTCAGAGCAAACAAGTGAGAGAGACAAAGAAGATGCTCCAGATGGAGTTGGAGTCTCTTTGTAGCCTAATCTTGGAGTTGACATCCCATCACTTTGGCCACATTTTATTGCTAGAAACAAATTACTAGTTGCAGCCCATGCTCAAGAGGAGGGAATCCCACTCAGGGGCAGGAATACCAGGAGGTAGGGACTATTGTGGGCCATCTTTGAGGCTGCTTACCACACTATGCAATTTTGTTTCCTGAAGATTTGTGGACACCTTTTAAAATGCTCTAAAGCTGTGCTGTACAATATGGGAATCATTAGTCACATGTGACTATTTAAATGCAATTGAATTAAAAATTCAACTTCTCAGTCACACCAAGCAGATTTCAAGTCTTCAATAACCACATATACCTAGTGGCTCCCATATCGGACAGTGCATATATAGAATATGTCCAAAACTGCAGAAAGTTCTATTATTGCACAAACAAACAACTCTCTTTGACAAGCTGGCTTTCCCCAGAATTGTGAAATAGCAAACAGGGCTTCTGGGACACCGAGTCTGTTTCTGTCGTCATTGCCACCCATAGTGTTCATCTGTCTCCTTTCAGGAGCTCAGTTGTAACGAGTCTCTTCCCTTCCTGAAAATCTACTCTCAAAAGAAAAATAATTAAACAAATTCGCACTAAGGTGTACCTTTAGCCTCATCATTTTCTCAAAGGCACTTCCATTCTAACCAGACTAAATCTGAAGCAATAAATTCTCAATTGTGGCACTTTAGATATCAATTCTGCTGATTTGGAGGGGGACTTTCAAGTCTTCTGAATGCTTTGAAACTCAAAGCATCCTTTCTGAAATGAGAACATTCACCCCTAATCTACCTGACTTTTGAATTCTGGTTTTCACGTGAATTTTTCCACAGTAAGGAGTAACCTGGATCTGGACGTGTTCTAATTTAGCATCATATGTGCAAATATCAAATAAATAATATAGCAGACTCCATCTCTATGTACTCATCATGGGGGACCACCATAACGGGAGAACTACATTTTGACATTTTAATACCTAGTTTTTCCTCGTGGACTCATTATTTAACTTGTTTCAACCAGGACAGCCTTTCAGCTGCAGAGGGAAAACAGAAATTCTTGACAGAGGAGACAAAAAGCGCTGGAAATGACTCCTTGATGCTTTTCCACCTGAGCGAGCAGGCCCCCTTATTAGATCCTGGTGCTCAGTATTCACCTCCGCAGCTCGAGCAGGGTCTTTGCTGGTACAAACATAATTTGCCACATTGTCTCCATGTGATCGTTTGGAAGCTGAGGGAGCTGTCTCTAATGACAGGTCACAAACATCCGCGACGCGGGCTCCTTTATGCCTGCTCGGCTGGGCTGGGCGCTGGCAGCTTTGCCACTCAGACGCTTGTTTTTGTTATGGAACAAAAGCCTCACTCCCAGCTGTGGCGCCAAAATCTCGCTCGCACTGTACAAATAACTGACAGCTCCGGAGCTAGGCGTAGAGGAGGCCTGGGTGGGCTCCTCCAATAGCAGCCGCCTCTTTCTGCGACCCCCGCGTGTTTACAGGCAGCCTGCTGCCGGCGGGAAGGAGGCGAGGGCGAAAACCAGGACGTGGAGTTGGCTCGGAGTGGGCGTGAGTCCCAGCAGAAAAGTGAAAGCCTATGGGGGCCCGCCGCCCAGGAGGAATGCGCATTGTCACCCGGAGCCTGCGGCTGAGGTGCTGTGAATTTATTTGGTTCACCGCATCAGCCTGCAAGAGATTCCCCTGACGAGTTCCTCACAGTTTCGTGTGTCCAGTCTTTGTGATGACAGGGCGATGATGTAGCACAGAATGTGTACACTCAGGGGGACTCATAGATAGTCATTTAAATTCCCAGTCCCCTACTAGGTGCTCTGGAGTGACACAAAGGAGAGAGAAACGGGAGGAGGAGATCGCTTACATGTTAGAGATGCTCATTGCTTCCTGCAAACCTTCAAAGCAAAAAGTCATGACCATCATCATGAAAGGTTTATTAAACATCGAGTTGTGTGTGCTGCTGTTGTTTATTAAACTGCGCAACTAAAAAGAGCTTGTCCATGCCTTGAGTGGCTAAAAGATTCACATAGCAAGGAGAGTTCCCAAGTTGTGCTAGGCAAAATGAGTATGCAAAATCTGCATCTGCTACACAGTAGGCAAAAAAAATAGATTCATGCCTGGCCAGCGAATACTAGGAGCCTCTAGCTTTGGGGAAAATTAAATGACTTTGAGGTTGTAGCTTCTGAGTTGGAGGCCATAGGGCTCAGAGCTCTGGAGTTCCCATGGCTGAGCACCCTCACTGTTCTGCACGTATTGGTCATGTGATTTTGAAGACAGCCAACTTCTCTGGGCCTGGCTTTCTCATCAATAAGGTGGAGATAAAATACATCCAGACTTGCTGTGAGGATGCAATGGGATGATTTATGTAAAGTGCCTGACACTTAAGCACACAACAAATGTAATTTGACACCAGTATCTGACAGAGAATTTTGCAGAATGACGGTATAGTGATAGGTCATTTCTTCAGCATGAAGAAAAAGCATTTAGGGCAGTATACCTAGCACATGGTGAGTACCCAATAGTGTTGATGTTGCACTGCTGAGCGTATCACACAAATCCTGGCTTTGCCAGTTGCCATTTATGTTTCTTGGCCTCTCTGTGCCTTGATTTTCTCATCTGTAAAATGGATATAATAATAGTATCTACCCCATAGGATGTTAGAGGATCAAATGAGATTACGCATGTAAAGAAATCAGCAGCTGGCAGTACTATTACCAGTAAGTGTCATCTATTACCACTAATGCTTTCACATCTGATGGATGATTGTTCTAGGAATTATGCCTTGGTGATAGACTATATTATCCTCAGTATAATTTAACGACAGAGAAAATGAAGTTTTCCTTAGGAGCACGCCTCGTCTTCCCTTCCATGCCTCTCTTCGCCTCAGATTTGGGTTCTGCCCTCTTCTCTGGGCTCCAAAGCTCCTTTCACTGTCACCTAGGACTCTGTATTGTGACATCCAATCGTCCTGTTCTCTCTGCAACAATTTTTTTTAAACTTTGAATTTTGAAATTATTTTAGAGTCACATGCACTTGTAAGAAATAACAGAGAGATTATGTGTACCCAGTTTTCTCCAATGTACCCAGTTTTCCTTAACAGTTACATCTTGAATAATTGCAGTACAATATCCTATCCAGGATATTGATAATATAATCCACCTTGTTCAGACTTCATCAGTTTTACAGTTGTTCATGTAAAGTTTTACAGTTTTACAGTTGTGTGTGTGTATATGTGTGTATTTAATTCTGTGTGTATTTATAGTGCAGTTGTGTGTGTATTCATGTATGTAATTACATGAATCTACCTGTGATAGAATTAAACAGAATTAAAATACAGAACAGTTCCAACACAAGGGTCCCTTGTCTGACATACTTTGTACCCCAGATGTTCACTGAATACACTACCACCATTTTCCCATAAAATTCCTTTCTCCTGATTTCAAAGACTTGCTAAGAGCTTGATTAACCCATCACAAATAAATTCTGGCTAAGGTATTGATGGACAGTAAATGTTGAATAGGTCATACCCCCTAAGATAATTGTATTCTTAGAGAGAGCTTTAATGATTTTGCTCTGAGGAATGAGCAGTAGGAGACTATCAGGAAATGAGATAAAAGAAAATGGGGCTCAGAGTTATCACTCAGTTTTAAATGTGCATGAAAAAACGGGGGTGGAAAAGAAACATGGGAGCCTGAAAGGGCTCCAGGCTGATTCATCTAAGTGGAAGTCTAAAACACACATACACCCCTTCAAAGTGAGAAAGGTTTCAGAAACTTCTCCCCTTCACCCAGCCATCATCCACTGGAATACATAAGAAAGCTCACTGCTGCAGTTGAAGAACTAGATCTCAGTCCTGCTCCCTTTGAACAACGCAGGGCAGAAGTTAAACAATCAGTCATTGCCCAGGCTTGCAATTGCTGTGAAAAGAGTCCTGTTTCATCGGGGTGAACCACAACCTTTTAGTATTGATGACGCTGATATATTCTCAAGGTGCAGAAAGCTCTGGCTTAAAGCCTGGCAGGAGATGAGGATAAAAGGCATTCCCTTTACAAATTTTGACATCATTAGAATGCATAATGCTCCACAAACACTTTTCCTTCTGAGACTTTGTGCAAACCCTGAGAAGTACAGCACACAATCCTGGGAGTGGAGGAATGGAAGCCTTGGTCCTTGAGTGCTTCATATCACAAGGTTGTCCTGGTGAGGAGTAGAGCTGGGGCACAAGTCCTGTGGCTTTCTGTGGTGCTACTGGCAATTGAAAAAAAGGGTCAAGGCATTGGGAAGAGAAAATGTGAAGAAGTGGCATTGCCAGAGGCGATGTATGATTTAGTTGTTCCTTATGTTCTGAAAGTGTGGTACCTGGCCAGCAGCCGTAGCAGCACCTTGCAACTTGTTAGGATGCAAATTTTCCAACTCCATCCCACATTTTTTGAATCAGAAACTTTGAGGCTGTGTCCCATTAATCTGTGTTTTAACAAGCTCTCCAAGTGATTCTGATGCATGGTGAAATTTGAGAACCAGTAGAACTTCCAACGAAAAGATTCACAAATAAGTTTATTAGCCCACTAGAATGGTTAACCATTCTTATGGGGATATAGATGGAATAGTCAAGTACTACTTTAAGTTCAGGAAAGAAATGTTTAAGCAACTATAAATGCTAAGCACTAATTTAGGGACAGAGGGATGAACAAGACAGACATCTCAATGTCACAGAGCTGCTGGTAATAAGTGCTCAAACAAAACAAAACAAAAAAACAGGTTTGAAGTGCAATTTTAGCAGAGTGGTGAGGAAAGGCCTTTTTAAGGACATATTTGAGCAGATGCCTGAACGAAGCTAAGGAGCCAGCAGGTTGTGGTAAGATCTGGAAGCAGGGTGCTCTGACAGAGAGGACTGGAAGTGTGACAGCCTGATTTGAACTTGAATTTAGTGTGATGAAGGAAGACAGAAAGCAATGTGGATAGGAAGGAGGGAAAGGAGAACAGGTTACTGAGAGGTGGGATGGAGCTACTGATATAATTACAAGGTCTTCTGGATCTCAGAAGGAAAATCTGGATATGCTCTCAGCATGATGAGAAACTATCAGAGGCTCTTGGACAGGGGAGGGGCATATTTTATTTTTTGTATGTTTTAGACTATTTAACTGCTACATGGAGGTCTGCCTGTAGGAGGACAAAAGTGAAACAATAAGACACGTTAGGAGGTAATCCAGGTTAGAGATGATGAATGCTAGATGAATATGGTAGTGGTGGAGGTGGTGGGATTGACTGGATTTAGGATGTATTTTGAAGATAAATCTGGGATGTGGGAGAAAAAGAGGAATTGAGATTGACTTCCAAGTTTTAACAGGTAAATTGCAGTGCTACTTATTAACATGGGCAAAACTGGGGAAGGAACAAGTTTGAAGAGAACATCAAGAATTTTATTTTGGTTCTGTTAAGTTTGAGATGCCTATTAGACATCCAAGTATTGTGTTGGATATCAAATATATGAGTCTACTTCTCAATAGGTAGACTGAATTGGACTTTATTACCTTATAGCGTGTGTAACTAGGTTTAAAAAAAACCTATTCATTAAATGTTACAGGTAAATATGTTTTAAAAGAGCATTTTATAACATAATACTTTGCTTTTTGCCAGTCTCACATTCCTTGAATCTATTTTATTAAAACTTTTCACCTGAGTCTTTTACATTAAGTCTCTCCCATCACTAGGACCCACTTTCCCATTCTTTTAACAACTCTGCAAGCCACATCATATTCACTTCCAGATGAGCTGTTTGACACGCAGCACTTTTTGGATCTGTATATGATGTTGCCTCTGGACACTTTATCCTAACCACAAAAAGTCAATCTGCTGCTTGTGATCTCCATACCAAAATCACACACATATTTCACTTTATAAGGTGGTATATAGATGTCTTATTTCCAGCAACATCCATCGGTGGTGATTCTAGAAAAACAGCCAAATCTAAGTTAAATTTCGTTGACTCCTGGTTTTACTGAATGCATCAAATGGCATCTGTAAACATTTTGACCTAACATTGACTAAGATTGCTTCAGGCCAATGTGCTTCCTTCAAGCAATACTTCATTGCACAAAATTGAGTATTTGAGTAGGCACCCTTGTAAAATTAGAGATGCCATGAGAGGCAAATGTAAGACATCTGTCTCTTTCTTGAAGGATCCTTTTAGATATAAAAACATCATATAGGCCAGGCATGGTGGCTCATGCCTGTAATCCCCCAGCATTTTGGGAGCCCAAGGCAGGCAGATTGCTTTGAGCTCAAGAGTTTGAGACCAGCCTAGACAACATGGTGAAACCCAATCTCTACAAATAATAATAATAATAATAATTAGCCAGGTGTGGTGATGCATGCCTGCAGTCCAGCTACTTGGGAGGCTGAGGTGGGAGGATGGCTTAAGCCTGGGAGGTGGAGCTTGCAGTGAGCCAAGATTCCACCACTACACTCCAGCCTGGGTGATAGAGCCAGGCCTTGTCTCAAAAAGAAAAAAAAAAATCATATACTCCAGCATAAATGTATAAAAGCTAAACACCACAGGGGGCAGAATACCCTTGGGACCTGGAACTCATGCCCATCATCTGCAAGGGGGAAAGAACCAAGGTTCTTGGGAAAGACTCTTCGGTCATTCCGGTATATTCTGGCATGAGTTCACCATGAGCACAGCTAAGATCACATAATATAGGGGTGCAGAGAAAATGCTGGTGTTGCTGGTCTAGGTGCACATTAGGGTAACTTTAGGCACACTGATCTGAGTGGAGAAATGAGGGTGCCAAGTGTTTTTAACCTGAGTATTCACATTTCTCTGCACCACCAAAATCATGGTTTCTGGGTTAAGAAGTGACCATAGAGGAGCTTCTCCATAGACCACCTAACATATGCTTGACTTCCCTGTCTTGGGACTGTTGATTCACATGTAATGTGGAGTGATGTCAATGCTGCTGCCACTGCAGAATCCTTTCATCACACAAGCCTAGCCTAGGCCCTACACAAAGAGTCATGCTCAAAAGTAAGACTACGTGGTCTTTGGATTGAAAATGTCAAAAATAACCGTGGGGTTTTAAAAATTAGATGCACCTGGCCTTGTAAAGAATATGTTCCTGCCCCCAGAGTGGAGATCCCAAGCTCTGTGTCATCTCTGTGCCTTTGTTCTGGAGGCCACCTCTCCCTGGAATGTCTCTTCCACCTCATCATCTGGTAGATCCCCACTCCCTCAGCTCTGGCAGGACCTCATCCAGCAAGCTTTCCTTGACCCACTGTGGCCATGTGGCTCTCTCCTTCTCCATGATCCCCAAATTCCCTGGCAGATCATGATCATGCCTTTACCAGAGGGATGGTAATAATGTGTTCATGCATTTGTATCTTCTGTTAGACTGTGAGCTCCTGAGCATAGGAACCAAGCAACAGTAGGGGCATTTCAGGGACCACCAAGGAATTTAGGACATATAGCAGACACTCAACAGCCTTTCCTAAGGGCTGACCTTCAGAGCTGCATTTTGTTTTGTCTTGCATTGTAATTTTCCATTTTGGTCTCAAGTGTAGTCCATGAGAGGAGACAGCTGGTCCGGCCACCTATATGGTATCATTGGAAAGGTGTCAGGCAGGGTTCTCAGCCTGCAAAATCTGATATAGCTACTGTCATCTGAATTAAACCTGAAATTTCTCCACTAAAAGTTACCCTCTCATTTAGGTCCCCAGGAATCACTGGCTATCTACAAATACCAATGAGGAGAATAAGTCCCTAAGTTCAATGCTGCTTAATATGCATAGGAGCCACCTGGGATCTTATTATACTCCTGATTTTGATGTGAGGGAGAGGACAGAGATTCTGCATTTCTAAAAAGCTCCCAAATGATGCTGATGCTGTGTGATTGCAGACCACCCTTTGGGTAGCAATGATCTGGCAGTCAATCTCAACTTTAGCATTCATTAGAATCATGTGGAGGGTCTCTTCAACCAGATGGCTGAGTCCCACTCCCAGGTTTTCTCATTCAGTTGACCTGGGGCATGGCCTGAGGTTTTGCATTTCCTGCAGGTTTTCAGGGTCCACAGCAGCTGCTGCTGGTCCACAGACCGTACTTTGGGAACCACAGCTTTATAGCCACAGGGTTCACTTTCTTCACTCCTGAGAGACACTGGAGACTATAACACAGTCCTGCAGTGGAAACACCATTTGTGGGAGCCAATTTCAGCTGCTCTTTCATTAAGCCATGACTTGGCTCTCACCTGTATCTGCTCCAGCTCCCATTCTACTTGGGGCCAATGCCAATTTCCCATCTTCAAAACTTATTTCTCTTTATCCTGTTTCCTTTAATAATACATTTTTTAAAAAGTTAAAAATCTGAAATGTGCATTCATTACTTCCTTGATTCCCAGCCATTTAAAAAATCCACAGCAATCTGCCTTTCATTCTCTTGTTAGCATCACCAACTTGTAACTAAATTCTGTGGCAATTTTCAGTCCCCATCTACAATCTCAAGGTATACTCAGCTACTTTAGCAAACATCACTGTATGGTATATATTCCTATATAGACAGGGTCCAAGCAGAAAAACACAAAAAGTGTTTAAAAATACAAGAAATTTCATCCCCATTGGTGATGGAATAGCTGAGAAAATAAATGGGTTTTTGAGACAACATAGAAATTAGTAAGGACAGGAACCTGCTACCCTCCCATGCTAGAGGGACAAAAAGAGGTGGGGCTATCACAGCCAGTGGCTTCTTGACCTGTGGAAACAGGGAAAGCTGGAGTCTTGGAGGATATAACCCCAGTGGGAGGACAGCCCTACAGCAGAGAGACAGGGAAAAATTCCCCGGCTCCTGCTTAACTCTCTCCAGTCTCCTACCTGTGCCCCGAGAAGGGAGCCAGGGAGAAACGGCCTACAGCGGATGGCTACAGTGACAGAAGAGCAGGGGAAGGACAAGGAATGATTCTGATGGCAAATAGGCTGAGGACCAGCCCAGCTCCTTCATCAATACCCTCTCCAGATCTCTTTTTTTTTTTTTTTTTTTTTTTTTTGAGACAGAGTCTTGCTCTTTCGCCCAGGCTGGAGTGCAGTGGCACAATCTCGACTCACTGCCAACGTCTACCTCCCAGGCTCAAGCAATTCTCCTGCCTCACACTCCTGAGTAGCTAGGACTAAGGCGTGTGCCACCACACCTGGCTAATTTTTTGTATTTGGAGTAGAGACGGGGTTTCACCATGTTGGCCAGGCTGGCCTTGAATCCCTGACCTTAAGTAATCCACCTGCCTCAGCCTCCCAAAGTGCTGGAATTACAGGCATGAGCTACCATGCCCGGCCCCCAGATCTCTCTCTTAAATGTCAAACACTATCACACAACTTCACCTGTATGTCTGTGGGCATCTGAAACATGTTATTTCCTAAATGGTGCAATGTCCCCCACCAAGCCTGTTCCCTGCCCCCCACCCAGTGACTAGCACTAAGATCAACTAGTCCCTAAAGTTTAAAGCAGACAATTGTCCCTGGTTCCTTCTTTTCTTGTTCTGGCCACATCCTGCTGGTCACTAGGTTCGGTTGATTTCTGCTTAGGAACTATTTCTCACATCCATCCTGACCTTGCTTTACCCTCTGTGGTAGCTTTACATCAGACCCTTTTCATTTCCCCTGGACTAAGACCCTCTTCACTTCCCCTGACTCTATGACTGTTCCCTTCAGGTGTCACTTCCATGATGCTGCCAGAATACCTTCCTAACATGCACATTGTACCACATACCTCACCTGCTCAGAGCTTTAGAGTTTTTCCAACAAGATCCCAAGTTCTCCTAAGACAGGTAGGTTCTGAATCCCCAATAGGCCTAAGTACTAAGTAATACTCAACTCCTAACACTGGATTTTCCTTCTTTCAGGAAAGAGCAGAGTCTGAAGAAATGCAGTGGAGGAGACCCTAAGACACACAGTTTTGCCTCAAGTATATTGTACCCACCATTCCCACTGTCCTATGAAAAAGCTGGAGACAGAGCCTGCTTCCTGGACATGCAGCTTATATTGTTACCCAGGGCCTCCTGCTTGGAAGAGCCCATGCTTGGTTTAATGTCCTTCTGTCTCTGCCTTGAAATTCATGGTAATTTTGAACAAGGAGTCCTGCACATTTATTTTATCCTGGTCTCTGCAAATTATGTAGCCAATCCTGGCCAGGAATATCTACAGGCCTAAGAAATATAAGCTGAATGCTATTCTGAAAGATGGCAGCTCATATACTTAGGGTGACGCTGGATTTTAGATTCTAGAAGATATAAATACCCTAGGTAGGGAATCACTGAATATCCACAAAGTATGTAAAAGGGATATAGAGATCACTGGGAAAAACAAGCTGAACGTGAATTGAGAATTAGATAAAGGTATTTAAAGCTGATGGGAAAATGGCATCACTAGTAGTAGAATAATGTAGAAGTAATATAGGGGAAAAAAACCTTGTGAAACAACATGGGTAAAATGATTGCAGTGTGGGGACTGGAACTCTGTACTGAAAACCTATCAGAAAAGATTTAGAAATAAATATTAAGGGTCATTATTTTTCAAGGGTCATTATTTTTCTATCCAAGATCATCACTAGCTATTTCCTCTCTGTGCTGAGAACTGAATAAGGGAAAGTGGCAACTTAGGATAAATAGAGGAAAACCTTTTTGTGTATGGGTGGATTGTTATATATTACAACATAAGAAATTAGCAAAGAGCCAAGAATATTCTTGTGTTTTTCTTGCTGGTCACTCTTCTTGTCCCTTCCTCTTTCTTCTTCTTCCTTTCTTTCCTGTTCCTCCTTATTTTTCATCTCCTCGCTCCTCTGGAAAGTACTGATTTTGAAATAAAGGTTTTGTTTGAAATTCCAGCTTTGACCAAGCCAGCTTTCCCTGCTGTGTGGCAACAGGAAGCAAGACACCACGTGGCAGGATGACTGTCACTAGATAAATAGATGGAGCCAACGGGGGCATGAGGATAATGGGGTTTATATGGAGGAGGTGGTTGGATAAGCTGCTCAAACATAGCTTTTATAGGAATGTGATAAAAAAGTTGCAAGTCACCTCTAAATGCACAATGAAAGAAATGGAAGGTAATCAAGGCTGCTCCACCCACCACCCTCCCCAGGCCTCCTTCATCCTTGCATATTGTCGGCCGGAAGGACAGTTTTTATATCTACAACAGTTTAAGGAAGATTCTTTATCCCAGTAAGTATGGCAAGTACTGAGGAATTTTTCACTTCTTACAAGATTCTGTCTCACTCTCATTTTTTTCATATTAACAGGCATAACAACAACAAAAAATTTATGACTAGCTTTTAAGAAATCCCAGTGGCATTTATATCAGCATGTGCTGATGTCTCATTCTGTTTTATGGCTTTCAAGACTCTCATGATAGGTTGCTAGGGTTAATTTAGGTACTTCTTCCCCTGGAATAGCTTGAGTATAAAACAACAAAGATAGAAACTAAAATGGTGTAAATAAAAATAGTACTGGAGGCAAAGAGGATAGATTAGGAGCTTTTGATGTCTTACTGTCATCAAACCTGAAAATACCCTAATTGGGAGCCTGATGAAGGAAATAAATGAGAGTTGTTAAAAATAAGTTCAAAATTCAAAACATTTAATTCTTAAAATTAGGTAGATAGATGAGAAAATAACATAGTTACAGTAGTTTGGATTTGCGGTAAAGTATCCTGGGTGTGATTTCTGTTTTTTTTTTTTTTTTTTTTTTTTTTTTCTCAGTCAGATTTACCTGAAAATGGATCTGGAAAGTAGAAAACGACCCTTGGAGGGCTTGAGCCTTCACCATCCAACACGGTAGCCACTAGTCACATGTGGCTATCCATATTTAATTAAAAGTAAATAAAATTTAAAATTGCATTCCTCGTTTGCAGTAGGCACACTGCAAGTGCTCCATAGCTGCATGTGGCTGGTGGCTGCTATATTGAACAGCACAGACATAGACCATTTCCATCACTGCAGAATGTTCTAGCAGGTTAGCCATTTGCAGGCTCACATTTATATTAATGTCAAATACATTAAAAGGGCTAGGTTTAGTATTTTGGAAAACATTGCTTATTAGAGGTATTATGCTAATTACTATTTAATTCTAGAAATATTTCTTTTTTCTTTATTTTTTTAAGAGGGCATCTCACTCTGTCACCCAGGTTGGAGTGCAGTGGTGTGATCTCCGCTGACTGCAACCTCTGCCTCCCAGGCTCAAGCAATTCTCCCACTTCAGCCTCCTGAGTAGCTGGGGCCATAGACATACACCATCATGGCCAGCTAATATTTTTTATTTTCTTATTTGTTATTTTTATTTTTTGGTAGAGACAGGGTTTCATTATGTTGCCCAGGCTGGTCTTGAACTCCTGAGCTCAAGTGATCCACCTGCCTCGGCTTCCCAAAGTGCTGGAGTTACAGGCATCAGCCACCACACCCTGTTATTAAGCCTAGAAATATTTATATTAGGAGAGAAGGATTAACTAAGGGTTATTAACTAAAATACAGACAGGCATGTAAGCAATAAGTAAATGAGAATCAAATCTGAAAACTAAATTTTAAGAATTCTTCTCAGCAATAGCACATCATTGTAGTATAAAGAAGTTATGATGTGACATAAACACATTTAAAAAACGGTAGCTGTTGAAATGAAGGCTTGCTTTAGGTGAATTTATAAAAGGAAATAAGAATTGAACGAAAATGATAATGGATGAAGTGTAGTAGAAGTCAGTAGTACAGACATTGGTAGGAAACAGGAATAATTTGTAAATAAGTTCAATGAAGAAAGGAAAAGAAAGGCCTTTTTTAAATATATTTATAAATCTAAAGATTTAGGGAAGAAAACATGAAGAAATTTAACAACAAAGCTACAGAAGTATTTGCAGAAAATATAGCAATAGGGTTTTTTAACGTCAAGGGCTCAAATATGGGGATAAGAAAAACGCCGATTCTATTAGGGTTATGGGCAAAGGATAAGAAGATAATGTGCAGAAGGGGAAGTAAAACGTGAACACATGGGACAATATTTTTCGTCATTAATGATCAAAGAAATAAATTAAAACAAAATGAAATTTGATGGACCATTTGTCAAAGTGGCAAGGGAGAGAATGATGGAAAAAGTGAGACGTGATTAAAGTAAGAGCATGCAGGACACCAGCCACTCTCTGTGGTTTTCAGGGTGCACATTGCAGAAAAACTCTTTCCTAAAGCCATCTAGTCAAATGTATCAAAAGAAAATGTGAACACTATTTGATTCTACTTCTGGCACTGACCCTAAGGAAAGAATCCAAAAGGTGTGTAATACTTTCTGTACAAAGGTCAGCAGCACTATATTACATAGAAAGACGTGGTGAAATCATTGCACAGCTTGACAGAATATTCTGCCCAGGCTGGACCTCACTGGTGCTAGCTCGGCTCACTGAAACCTCTGCCGCCCAGGTTCAAGCTACTCAGTCTCCCGAGTTGCTGGGATTACAGGTGCTCACCACCACACCTGACTAATTTTTGTATTTTTAGTAGAGATGGGGTTTCACCTTGTTGACCAGGCTGGTCTTGAATTCCTAACCTCAGGTGATCCGCCCACCTCAGACTCCCAAAGTGCTAGGATTGCAGGAGTGAGCCACTGCACCTAGCCCTTTTTTTTTCTTAACAAGCCAAAAAATAGAGAAAATGGGAGACTTCCTTTGCCTCCTTTCTCAAGCCTGTTCACCTCTCCAGAGGTTAGCAGGTATGCTATGAAGGCTTCCCCATAGCCATCTAAAATCACACTATGTATTAATAGATGTATGTAGTATATTTTGTAGGGTGTTTTAAATGCAAATGAGATCATGTTGTAAAAAAGTATTTTATAGCTTGTTCTTTTCACTTAAAAATATGAGTCCTGGCCAGGCATGGTGGCTCACACCTGTAATCCAGCAGTTTGGGAGGCCGATGCAGGTGGATCACGAGGTCAGGAGTTTGACACCAGCCTGGCCAAGATCACCATCTCTATTAAAAATACAAAAATTAAGGCCAGGCACAATGTCTCACGCCTGTAATCCCAGGAGGCCAACGTGGGTGGATCACAAGGTCAGGAGATTGAGACCACCCTGGCCAACATGGTGAAACCCCGTCTCTACCAAAAATACAAAAACATTAGCTGGGCATGGTGGTGTTCACCTGTAGTCCCAGCTACTCAGGAGGCTGAGGCAAGAGAATCACTTGAACCCGGGAGATGGAGGTTGCAGTGAGCCAATATTGCACCACTGCACTCCAGCCTGGTGACAAAGCAAGATTCCATCTCAAAAAACAAACAAACGAACAAACAAAATTAGCCAGGTGCCAGGGCGGGTGCCTGTAATCTCAGCTACTCAGGAGGCTAAGGCAGGAGAATTGCTTGAACCAGGAGGCAGAGTTCGCAATGACCCAAGATCGCAGTGACCCAAGAGTACACTCTAGCCTGGGCAACAGAGCAAGACTCTGTCTCAAAAAAGAAAAAGAAAGAGTTCTTTCGTCCTTTCTCTTTTAGCACACAGTGACTTCCTTTACTCCTTTTAGTGGCTGCAAAGCGACTCATATATCATCAAAGACTTCTTTTTAAACTATTCGTATTTTGATGAATATTTATGCTATATTCAATATTTTGCTATTAAAACCAGTGCTGCAATAAATATTCTCTCTGTATTCCTTTGTGCTATTAGACACTGTGTTCTTCTAGGATCAACAACCAGAAATGGAATTGCTGGTTTCAACTGGCAATTGCATTTCAGAAGCATGACAGACACTGCAGCAGTATACCGCCATGTGATGGGTACACACAACAGCATACTCATACTCTCAGTAACCCTGAATATATCAAAGCTTTAGAATTTCTACAAGCCTGGTAAGCAAATATTGTATTAAGTATT
This sequence comes from Cebus imitator, assembly GCF_001604975.1. Classification (NCBI taxonomy): domain Eukaryota; kingdom Metazoa; phylum Chordata; class Mammalia; order Primates; family Cebidae; genus Cebus; species Cebus imitator. The sequence goes on from NW_016107337.1 coordinate 5,345,978, forward strand.
TTAATAACACTGAATTATTTGCATTTTGCTGCATATTAATCCTTGATTTTAAGTTGATAATATTTTCTATCTTTCATTTATTTTAAAACTTTTTAATGGTGCCTTTTGTGATAAAACCTACAAGTTCTTTTGTGATCATATTTATCACTTTTTGCTATGGCTCTGACTTGGTATCAAGTTTAAAATGGCTATCATTCCTAGAGATTATAAAAATATCCATGCATATATTCTGCTTATATTTTTATGATTTATTTTTACCCTACTGGCTCCATAAACACCTACAAGTTATAAAACCATGTGTGAAAGAAAAGTTCTCATTATAAAATTAGGTGGAAAAATAATGTGAGACAAAAATGATGATGCCTAGAAAATAAATGAAAATAAATATACCAAAATAATTACAGGGGTTATCTTTGTGTAGGGAGGTTAGAGGTGATTTTTATCCCTTCTACAAGTTTGTATGTTTCAGATTTTTTATAGTATTGGTTATATTTATAACATATGGTGGCCTTTTGTGTTCCTTTTCTGCTCAATACAGTAATTATTCCTTTTCCCTTTAACTACAAGGTTTGGTGGAGGCCACCCATCACAGCTGTCCACCCTTGGCCACAGGTGTCAGCTCATGATTCAGACTGGGCCATCCAGAAATTCACTGGAATTTTTCCAGCTGATGCACGTAGCAAAGAGTTCCCCTGCCCCTGTTCACAAGGTGGACAAGTGTGTGGCCAGAGCTACCTGTGGATATGGTTCTAGTTGGCCAGATAATGAAATAAGTAAGTGTCACACACACTCAGAGAGAAAGAGAGAGACAGAGACAAAGACAAAGACAGAGGACACATATCACTAAGGCCCCACATCTAATTTTCCCAAGCTCAGGTTCATGTGTGGTTGAATTATCTGAGCTGATAAATTCCCCTTCTGCCCTGTTTTTTTCTTTAGTGTGAATAGGACTGAAGTTATTGACACCAGAAGGGTCCTGGATGAAAAAAGCTGTAAGAAAAGGAAAGTGGAGAGAAAAGCCTCAGTGATAAGAAAATATAATTAGTAGGAAATAATTATATATCTTAGATAGAGCAATTCTCAGCTTGTGAAAAGGGAGGTTAATACAAATAATAAAACATAGAAACTACTTGGTTCGTGGCTGTTAGGCATCTTATTACTGAACAAATTACTAGCAAAATAAGAAGGTAGCAATAAAATGCATACTTTTATAATTTCTGTATTTCCAACAAAGCAGGGAAGGCTCATGAAATTAAGAGTGATGTTGTTAGTAAAAGAGATGGCAGTCCTAAAATACAGACAGCACCTAGAATTGGCTTAAAAGAGATGCCCAGTCCCAGCATTTTGAGAGGCCGAGGTAGGTGGATTACTTGAGCCCAAGAGTTCAAGACCAACTTGGGCAACATAGTGAAACCCTGTCTCTGCTAAAAATACAAACAAATAAACCCCCCAAAACTAGCTGAGCATAGTGCTGCATGCCTGTGGTCCCAGCTACTCTGGAGACTGAGGTGGGAGGATAACTCGAGCGCAGGAGGTAGAGGTTGCAGTGAGCTGTGATTGAGCCACTGCACTCCAGCCTGGGCAACAGAGTTAGACCCTATCTCCAAAAAAAAATTGACACACATTTCTTAACATACATACTGTATTCCATTTGTTGATTTTAATAATGGGTATTTGGCTTAATCTTAAAACAGATTTCAAGTTGACGTTTTATATCATGGAACTCTGGAGTTAAAGTAAGAGAGCTCCTTAGGGAGCACAACTCATTCATATTAGAGTTGTGAACTCTGCAGAAATCAGAAGACTTAACTAGTGTTACATGGCTAATAATCACCACAGTCTGATTCAACTCAAATCTCTGGAATCTCAGTCCTGTGTTCTATTTATGGCCTCTCAAGTGCCAATATGAGCTGACTAAACTGATCACGAAACAACAAAGACAAAATTGCACACACTGAAATAGTAAATATGTGTTACATAAAAAAAAAAAAAAGCAATGCTACCATTTTAACACTCATTAGAAAAGACACCTAAGTCTTTGAGAGGTATTACAGAATTAGTATTTTGAAAGTACAGTGTGTTGTGAAAGAGAGTTTAAGTTAACTGCTCATGGAAGAAACATTTATCTGGGTGGAGGTTATGCTTGACTTAGACAGGCTTTCAGCCTGAAGGTTGTAATAGATGAGTGATTCTCTTAACCTTAATCTATTTTTCATACGGTGCGATGACAGTCATCAAATGAAATCATTTTTTAAGTTTCCCAGAACTGTGGAAAAACTAAGCTAATCTTACTTTCATAACCTTTTTAAAGGGCAAAATTCTACTTTTACTTCTAAAATAATTTTTAAAAAGAGCTACTACTCTCAACAAATCCAACTATTAAGAGTTTCACAAGGACAAAAAAGAACTACCACTGGTGGATGCAAATTTATTATATTTTTTGTTCTGGTTATGGTTAAGCCTCCTGATTTTGGAAACATGATTATTATTTTACTGAATTTTAAATTTTTTAAAACTGAACATAATGCCAAAGTGAGCCTGATTTTCTTTACATAATATTTTAAATAAATGTAAAAAAAAAATGTTTTAGGTATCTTTAGGGTTCAGAACTCAAAGGTTTAAGAACCACTGAGGATCCAAAGAAACCAGACAGGAGCCAGCCAGCTACTGTGTGGTTAAGGAGTGATGCTTACTCCGAAGCCTACTCTTGTTCTTCCTCACCAGTGCTTCTCAAACAGTTCAACCAAAGCATGTGAACAATAGAGGAGAATGGATTCTATCTGAGGGAACAAGACTTAGTCCATGGCTGCCGAGTTTTCATTCAAATTTCACATTCAACTTCATACTATTCTTATGTCTGTTTTAATATAAAGAAATGTGCTTTGAAATGCACATTTCTTTATAGTAAACCTCCAGCACTTTCTACCCCTCCTCTGCTTTATTTTTCTCTGGCTTTTTCATATAGGCACTTATTGCTTCCACAAAATCATATTTTTCACTTATCTTCTTTGATTGTTGTCTGGTCCCTCCCCTGGTGAAGGTTATTCTGTTCACTGCTGCACACTGGCACCAAGAACAAGACTTGGCACTTGTCAGGACTCAATAAATCCATGCAGAATGAATGACGAAATGTTCTAGATGAGGATACATGCAATCCAGCTGTCCTGGAAGGGGCTCCTTCTTTACTCTGTGGCTCAGAGACATACTTCCTCATCCTCAGTGGCAAGCGCTCTAGTTTTGGAAGAAAAATATCTGTTACATTTAAGGAACATGGGGGAAAGAAGCGGCAATGACTCCTCCCCACTGCTTGGCATCACGAGATATTTCTTGACTTCTGAGTCCATGTCATGCATATAGTATGTGATGTGCCCATATCATGAGATCTTTTCTTGATTCCTGATGAATTAGGTAATTTCATTTTTTATTTTCTCTAAATGTCCTCTGATTTAATGAGGGCAGTCTTCAGTGGCCTGCACTTGTCTAGACAATGCTGCTCTCCCTGCCTGAACAGATCCTTCTCATCCTTCAAAGCCCAGCTTGGGCGAAACCTCTTTTGTGACATTAGCCTTCATTTATTGAAATGGGCTAAGAGAAACAAAAGCTGATTTCAAAGCATATACAGCATTTTTTGGAAGAATGTATTATAGTGTATCATCTTCCACTAAGTCAAAAATGCCAATCACCAATTCATTTAACTCTGCATTTCCTCTAAGTTCTCAGGAAAACATTTACTTTCTTTCATCTCTAGCAATTTCAGACACAAAAAAGCTATATCCCTGGCCTCATCACAGTCCTTTGACAAGAAGTCATTGGTCTTTAAAAGCACATTTTGCTAGTTACTGACATTACTCAGCTTACTTAAAAGAGAGCCACCTTGCTATTCTCTGAGAGTATCCCAAGTCATCTTGTTTACCTACCACTACAATGTTTAGTATGATAAGCCCTCATTTAAACCCTAGGTTGTACCAGGCACTCTTGTAAGCTAATTGTATTATTAACTCATTAATCTGCAAAACAACTTTATTACTATGATCCCCATTTCACAGATGAGGAAACAAGCACAGAAAGAGGATGAGTAAAAGTACACAGCTGGTAAGTTACAGAGCCAGGATTCGGACCCAGGTGCTCCTGAGACCATTTGCCTAACTACTAGCCAGCTTGCCTCACACCTTTGTCCTCTTCTATCTCCTTCTCCATACTTGCCTGCCCACCCCTTACCCCTGATCTTTCCTTTTCATGGTCAGAGAAAGACCCTGCTGCCTCACTCTAAAATCATCTCCTAAATCAACGAAGCTAAATTTCTTCCAATGAGGATGGAACCACCTTAATGACCTTTCTTCATTCTTTGCAAGCTCTCGCTCATACTGATTATTCACTTCTTGGCTGGCCCCTGCTATTCCATGCTTTGATCAGACACACCCATCTCTTAATGTTCTGTTGTCTTCTTTCTGAATTCCGGAACAGGATATTTACAAATAAGAAGTCCAACAAGAAAATGGTGTGATCTGAATGGGGTTTGGGAAACATAAATCTTGTGGTGGTGTCTGAGGAGGGAAGGAGAGGGTGTGTGGGTGAGAAAATGGGTGATTGGAACCATTAGAAATGTTCACTTTTGAAGTCACAAAATGCTGTTAAGAGCTTTGGGAATGGAAAGGAAGGGGTGGATTCAAAATGCATTTTAAAAAGAACAATGGGTTGGACTTGTGGGCAACTAACTGCCTCTAGAGATAAGGTAGAGAAGGGAGTTAAAATGATACCGCTATTTTGGGCCCAAATGATTATAATGAAAGTGTCATCACCTGAAATAGGTATATCAGGAAGCTAATCTGATTCAGGGAGAAAAGTTCATTTTAGAATCTTTGTCATCATCCCTGTTCAACAGTTGGAAGGCACCATAAGTGAGCATTTAATGATCCCCCTTCAAGTGTCTAACAGTGTATATGATGTTAAATGTCCAATAATAATTAGCTGAAGGTGAATACACCTTTTATTCTGGCCCCATGTAGATCCCTACCAGAGTATTTGATGCGTAAGATCCTCCCCAGCCCTCCTCTACAGGGATGGAATTGGGAGTATGATTTGAATGTAAGAAATACGACTTATGGCCAGGTGCAGTGGCTTACGCCTGTAATCCCAGCACTTTGGGAGGCCGAGGCCGGTGAAGGTCAGGAGTTTGAAACTAGCCCGGCCAACATGGTGAAACCCTGTCTCTACTAAAAATACAAAATTAGCCAGGGGTGGTGGTGGGTGCCTGTAATCCCAGCTACTTGGGAGGATGAGACAGGAGATCGCTTGAACCCAGGAGGTGGAGGTTGCAGTGAGCCAAGACCATGCTATTTCACTTCAGCCTGGGTGAAAAGAGCAAAACTCCATCTCAATAAATAAATAAATAAATAAATAAATAAAATAGATAAAAATAAGAAATACGACTTTCTACATAGCCTAACCCCAAACAATAGCAAATATCTTTCCTTTGTCACACCTAAAAATTGTCAGAAAATGGCAAAACTAAATCTATGGCAAACTGGTTATGTGCTTGATTTCCAGACTTCGTCTTACCTCCTATTAATTTTTTAAGTAACCAATTCAAACGATCTTGAACCCCTACCCAATTGTTTCTTCAAAGGCCTGAACAATGCCAGAAGAGAGTCTACCAATCAGATAGTGCAAGCAGACAGCTTCTTGGAATTCAGCCTTTATAATAAGGGGCTCAAGGTCGAATAGCAGGAGTAAAAGCTGAAAGACCTAGACACTCAGCACAGAGTCAAGGCAGCTCAACCTTGCAGGGCTAGAGTGGGGCGTTCAAAGAGAGAGAGACATTGGTAGATAATCGCTCATGAAACAGTATTTCGAAAATCTAAGCGACTCTGATGATTCATATTAGGAATTCACCCCAAACCTCGGATTCGTACACCTTCCTAGATTTCACACAAGCTCAGGAGAAGCTGCCATGCAAATCAGTGACCATTAAAATGACTTGTAGCAAATCTCTTCGTTCAAAGTCTAACTTTGACCGATAACCTTACTTCCAGGGAATTCTACTCCCCTCCCTCGGGAGGGAAGAATGCGCCGCGGTTAGGCTTTTGCCCTGGCGTCACCGCCAACTCTTCGAAGCGCCAGACTTTAGGAGGCTCTGTGTGTAGGGGAAAAAAATCCAGTCCGGGTTTTGTCTAAGCGGGGGGGGGGACCGGAGGGCTGTGAGGAATGGCTCACGAGGAGGGGGGCGGTGGTGGAAAACACACAACACCAACAGCTCGCGCCGAGGCAAAGCAGCGGTAGGCCCGGAGCGCGCGGGCGCAGCGGGCCGGGAGAGGCGCGCGCGGGCTCGGCCGCCGGCCGCATGGAGCGCAGCGCGGCCCGCGGCTCCCGGGCTGCGGCGGCGGCGGCGGCGGCGGAGGCGGCAACGCGCCGCTCGCTCACACCCACCCCCGCCCGCGGCCGCCGCGCCGCCCCGCCGTAGCCGCCGGCCGCCGGCGTCCCCGCCGGCCGGTCCAGCGAAGGCGGCGCCCGCGCCTCTGCAGCCAGTGGCAGCCGCGGGTCCGGGCCGGCGGCTCCTGCAACCCCTTGCGGCCCCGCGCCCCAGGCCCTGCGGCCACAGCGGCCGCCGGCGGAGAAGGAGGAGGAAAAGGAGGTGGCAAACTCTCCGGCCCCGCGCCGCGGCCCGCAGCCCCGCGCTCAGGCATGCAGGCGCGGCGTCTAGCCAAGCGCTCCAGCCTGGGCAGCCGCCGGGGGGGCGCCGCGCTGCAGCCGGTCGGGCCCGCGCCCGCGGCCGCCAAGGAAGCCGCTCTGCCCAGGCTCCCGCCCCCTGCCCCGGGCCCGGCCCCGGCGCTCGCCCCGGAGAGCTGGAGGCCGCCGCTGCCACCGCTGCCGCCGCCGCGCAACGCCGGGACCGGCCCCCCTCGGGCCGCCGCCGCCGCGTCGCCGGTGCTGCTGCTTCTGGGGGAGGAAGACGAGGACGAGGAGGGCGGGAGCAGGCGGCGGAGGGGGCTCGGGCGGGTGGAGGAGAAGCCCCGAGGGGGCGCGGAGGAGGAGGATGACGACGAGGAAGACGAAGACGAGGAGGTGGTCGTCGAGGTGGTGGACGGCGACGAAGACGACGAGGACAGCGAGGAGCGTTTCGTGCCCCTCGGACCCGGCCGCGCAGTCCCCAAGGGCCCTGCCCGGGGCGCGTTGAAGGTGCGTGCTGGGCGCGGTGGCGCGCGTGGGAGCCTCCGGCCCGGGAGGGGGACGGGCCCGGGCCCCGGGTTGAGGCGCCTGGCGGAGGCCAGGCAGCGGCTACTGGGAGAGACCGGCCGGGAGGGGTGTGTCAGGCGGCGCGGGCGGCCGCACCGGGCAGCGCGGGGAACTGTTGATTTGCCTGATCCTCGGGCCCCTGCGTCTCTCCCAGCGCTCCCGCTCCCCCTTTCCTCAAAGGCCGGTTCGGGTTTGTTGTCTTGTGTGGGTGCCTGGAAAGGCGCTTCTCCCCGGTGGGGTGGGGAACTTGGGGAACACTGAGGCGCCGGTTCGTGCCTGGTGGGGACGGACGAGATAGGGGAGAGTGAGATTTTATTCTCCTCCAAGGAAGGAGTGTCTTCTTCTCTTTATTTTGATAGTTATTCAAGCTTATTGAAACTAGAAAACGGTGTTTCTCGCCAATCTCTCAGCCCCTTCTTCCATCCAAGAACAATTGTTGATGAGTTTCCATCACAGGCGCTGGTGAGAGAACCGGTAAACTCAGTACGGCCAAAACCAAGCCCTTGGTTTCCACATGCATTTTGCTGGCAGTTTTTGGCATTGACCCTCGCCCTCCCGTGTTTCAACTCGGCATCGTTTAACATTTGAGGTTTTTTTTTTTCCTTCCTCAAAATTGCAAATGAGAAAAAAGAGGAAATCAGGAAAATGGGGTGAGGGGTGGCATTTAAAATGGATGTGAGTTTCTGCTGAGAATTGTAGCGAAGTCCCCTGTGCACTGAAGCGCCGAGAGATTTTTCCGTTTGTATCTTCAGGAGATAAGGGGTTTATTATTACACAACTGACTGGTTGGGCTTTCAGGCATGCGATTGGACAAAGCAAACCACGTTGAGGTTCATGCACGGTGTATGTTGCTAAGAAGTTTTGAGGGCAGCAAGTGGTAAGCAATGGAGTGAGTGATTTTTCTCGAGTGGTTCTTAAAATCAGCGGAATAACTGTTTACCGGAGTTTTCAGAAGGCTTTGGTATTTCAGGAAGAAAAAAATCACGAACAAGTGAGCTTAATATTTAGAGAACACTTAAAAAAGCTTTTGGGGCTCACCAAAAAAGCTCCTGAAAGCTTGAAATTGTATTTCCAAAGAAATGTTGAACATCGGCAATTAGAATAGCCCCAGTGTAGATGTGGGTACAGATTTCTTTCCTAGACCACCCTGGAAGTACCAGCTTTTGGAGTGAGAAATTTTCGGCAAGTGGTCATTTGGGATGATAGTTTTTGACAGCTGCTTGTTGAAATCCAAACCGTGACCACATTCGTTACCATGGTCTGTTGAAAAGCCTGCATTGTATGGCTGCAGAATATAGCTGGGTTTGAAATGAAGTCACTTGGTGTCGGTGACATTGAATAACAAGAGTAGTGACTCCTTAGCATTTTTGTCCAGAAATACTGAAAGTGTGTCTTGTGGTTCGAGTAGGAATGCACGATTTATGATAGAAACAATAATAATTTATGCTCTGTGATGAAAACAAACTAAATATAGGAAACAAATATATAAAAGCAGAAGAGTGTGATAATTCACTTGATCAATAAAGATTTTTCGTATCTCCAAATAAATTTCCTTTAAATTCTCTCACAATGGGCTTCATTTTATAACACTTTCATTTGCCCACACTTCTGAGAAATTTACACAGTATGTTGAGTCGTTTGAGGTATAATTTTATCTTTTTGAAATACTAGTTTAAAGACAGTGTATCTGGAGAGATTTTCTAATGAAATATCACAAGATAATTTTATTATCATGCATATAAGAATATTAACATATATATTCATGCATTCATTTATTCAACAAATATTTATTGAATATCAGGTGCTAGCAGCTATTCTAGAACATAGCAGAGAACACCTTCCTGATGCTCACACCTAGTGAGAGGCATCATAGTAACAATCAAACACACAGATGCAGACGTACATACATAAGCAAGCATAACACTTCAGACCGTGATGTGTCCTGTGAAGAAAGTCATGATATCTTAGAGTTTCAGAGGAAAAAGAGAAAGCTACTGTGGGTAAGATCTCTCTGAGGAGGGGACATTTGCCCTGAGATATGAAACATTTTGCGTGGGAAGATCTTGCCAGGCAGAGATTGTAGCAGTTGCAAGTCTCAAGGTGGCAAGGAGAAAAGGGTGATTGTGGCTGGAACTTAGTGGGTATCAGATATGTCAAGGAGACTGGCAGGTGCCTGCAGAGAGAGCCTGGTGGGCCCTTTGAAAGGACAGTGAAGTCTTTGAAAAGCTTTGAGCAATTTGTAGTTTTCAAAAGATGGATGCTGTGTGGAGGACAGCAGTGGAGGCAGGGAGGCCAGTTGGGTGGCTGTCACTGCGGCAGACCAAGAGAGGGAAGGGTAGCTTGGAGTTAGAGATTGGTGGGAGTGGGCAAATTCAGAATCTATTGTGAGGATCAACCTACAAGAACTTGTGGTTGGGTTGGTTGATGGGTGATGAAGGAAAGGGAGGAATCCAGGATGAGACCATCTAGTAAAGGTTGATTGAAGGTACCATTTACTGAGATTACGAAAACCGAGAGAACAAAAATCAAGTGTTCTGTTTTGTGCATGTGAAGTCTGAGATGACTGTTGGACAACCAAGTGGAGGTATGGTTAGGCAGGTGGTTGTGAGATGGGGAATGGATAGGAGAGGTCAAGGCTAGTGGGAGGAATTGGCATGACATCAGTATGTTAATGGAAAGCCTGGGGACTGCAAAGGGAGTGCAGGGGGCCAAGAGAGGAAAGTCTCGGGCCTGATTCTGGGGCACAGCACTATTTAAGTTTGGGCATAAAGGGAGAAGCCAGCAAAGACTATTGAGAAGCAGCAGCCAAATAAGTAGAAGGAAAACTAGAAAATGTAAAGTCCAATAAGCCAAGAGAAGAAATACTTCCAAAAAGTGGGTGGGGAGTAATAAACTGTTGAATGCTGCTGAGATGTAGAATGAGAAAGACAGAGATGTTCATTTGGATTAGATAATATGGAACGTACTAGGATCCTTGACAAGAGAAGTTTCAGTGATGTGCCTGGAATAGGCTAAGCAGCTGATGAGAGGAGAAGACAGAGGGATACATGAAAAACTCTTGACAAGCTTAGTTGGAATGGACAACAAAGAGGAGGAAGAATAGCTGCAAGGCCTATGGCCTAGGTTTTTTTTAAAAGATGGGATACAGTAGAGCCTAGTATTATGACAAGAGCTTCATGGGAATTATGTGGAAGGGGGGATATTAGTTTTCTATTGTAGTGTAACATATTGCCACAAATGTGTGTGTGTGTGTGTGTGTGTGTGTGTGTGTGTGTATACACATGGCCTTGAAACAGAGTTTCTATGGGTTTGGAGTCTAGGCTCAGCTTAACTAGGCTTGCCATGAAGAGTCTCACAAGGCTGCAGTTAAGGTCTTACATGGATTGAGTTCTCATCTGAAAGCTTGACCAGGGAATAATTCACCTCTAAGCTTGCTTACACAGAATGGTGGCAGAATTCATTCCCTTGTATATGTAGGACTGAGGATCCTAGCTTCTTCCTGGCTATTGTTTGGAAGCTGTTCTTAGCTTATAGAGCTCCTCTCCCCCACCCCTGCCCTACTTTCTGCTGTTCTTTGTCACATAGGCTTCCTTAGCTTAGCCTCTTTCTTCATCAAGCCGGCAAAGAGAATCTTAGAACTTGCCTGCCAGCAAGATGAAACCTTGCATAATGCAATGTAGTCAGGAGGAATAGGCCAGCATCTTTGCCATGTGCCTTTGGTTAGAAGTAAGTCATAGGTTCCACCCACAACCTAAGGAGAGGGAATTTTACAAGGGTATGAACACCAGGTGGTGAGAATCATTGAGGGGTCACTTAGGGAGGAACCAAAGATGTAGAGAAAAGACAAAAAAACTGCAGGAGGGAAGTCCTTGGAAAGCCTTAGGGAAGGAACCTGAAACCCAAGTGAAGGGTTGGTCTTTGGGACCCTTCATCCATTAGATTGGAGAGAGTGTGGAGAACATAAGTCCAGATGTATATTTCCTATGTTTTCTATATTGAATGATGATCAAATGATAGTAGTTTTCTGATGGCTTCTGTTTTTCCCAGAAAACAGAAGGGGAGATCATCAGCTGAGAGGGAGAGAGATTTGAAGTAAGAGCTGAAGGCATTGAGAGCAAATATATCAGGGAGATGAATAGAGTTGCCAGACAGTATCAAGGACCCAACTGAGGTTTGTGATTCCACATTTATAGTGCAAGCAGTCTGTCTGGGTATGTGATTTTCCCAACTTTATTCCATTGCCTCATGCATAGAGTAATATAATAAAAATAATCCCAGCTAAAATTTTTGAGTGCTTACCAGGGCCAACACAAATCCAACTGTATAGTCTCATTTAAATTTCATTCCATATCCATGAGTCAGGCAATATTGTTATCAACTTCATTCTACAGAAGTAACAAGCAGCTTATTTAAAGATAAAAAGCTGTTAGGCATCAGAGCAGGGGTTTGAACCCTGCACAGTCTAACCCCAGAGGTAGCACCCATATGCATTACAGCACATTGCTTCTTGTAGAGAAAGTGGAGAGCTGGATTCAGCAGAGGTGGTGTTTAGCCAAGTGGGTGAGCAGTGAAAAGAAAGAAACAGAATTATTGTTGAGGCAGTTGGCAAGTCTATTATGATAGACTGAGTGATGTAGGAAAAGTGAAGGCCTGGGGTAGGGGGGTGAGCGGGGAGAGGGGGGCGAGTGAGAGAAGGTAGAAAAGTCATGTGTCAGTGGGTTGGAGAAAACAAACGACAAGCCAAAAAAAAAAAAAAAAATTAAAAGAATGAGAATGAAATCCATGACAATTTGGGTTCCACAGTAATATTAAACAAATATTTGCTGAGTATTTGTGAGACAGGAACTGTACTAAATGCTTTATATGAAGGAGGATCTTACAGAAATTTGTGGCTTGGGAATCAGTATGACTCCCATTCTCCATCTGATGATGCTGACTTGAGGTGAAATATCACACTCCAGTATGTGGCCACAAATGGGAAGCATGGGCTCACATCCATAGCCTGTGCTTTTAATCACTGAACTGGCATCTTTCTATATTTATTGGGATTTATGTGCCCATTTATTTCCAGGAAGGTTTGAGATGGCTGAAGAAACAGAGAAAGAGATGTTACAAAGTATCTGAAATTTGCTGCTTGATTACTCTAATGAACACTAATGTGGTCTTTAAATGAGATAAGAGAAACGTTGTATTACGTGGTTTTCAGTTTCGGTGCAAAAGAAGCCTAAACATTTATTTGCAATGGTAAAAGTCCTGAACACACAAACCCTTCTGCACTCCCCTGCCTACCACTGAGGAACCGCCTGGGCCCTGTATAAGGAACACTACCAAAAAACAGAATAGAAATAAGCAAGCAAACATACAAACAAAAAACAAAGGCACTGTCAGACATAAGAAGGATGCACTAAGTTGTTACTCAGTGAAGGTGAAACAGTAGTGGGGCCGAGATAACAGGGCACAGGACTGGGCTCTGCCATCCTATGTAGCAGTTTAGGGATAAGAACACAAGACTCTAGAGGGATTGATAATTTGCTAGTGTATTAAATTTATGGAAAAGTTGGACACTAAAGACTGCTAGAAGTCTACGAAGATTTTAACTATTGAAAAACTGGAGAAGAACGGCATTTAAATGAGATAATCTATGTTAAAGTTCCCACTTTCCATGCTCAATAAATGTTAATTGAATGGAATCTTCCTCCTCTGTGCCAGTTCTTCAGGGATGGTTAACACATCTATTAGACTATCTCTTGAATATCAGATGACTTTAAGAAGCCTTTGGCAGGAACTGTGCAGCAAACACTGAATTCCAATTTGGTAACAAGTATGTGTCTTGCAAGTGGTCTGTGTTGGCTCGAGCAAAAGGCATATGCTTAAGATACTAGACAAAGTTGTCATTCATTGAATCGTAGACTGCTGGAGTTGGAAGGAAAACAGAGATTATCTAGTAATCCAATACTCTCATTTGACCACTGAGGGTACTGACACTATGCAGGGTGGAATGTCTGGTCCACCTGGGGCTGCTAGCAAGTTTGCTGCTGACATAATTGGTGCCCAGGTCTGCCAACCCCAATTTATTGTCCTCACTTCTGGGTTGGGTTCTTATGCTCAGGAATGATCAATAGCTCACTTCCTCAGAGTTGTGGGTTGAAAATCCACAATTTTCTGAAGTGATCTACTACTTACTGCTTATCAACTTCTATTTTTGGAATGCTTGTCCTTTGTAAAGTACCTCAGTTAGAGGTGGACTTACATGTGGCTGTGTGTGATGGGTGGAACCCTCTGTGAATCCTGCCTGGCCAGTCCTTGCTCCCTGTGAGCTTTCCAAGAGACATGTATACACAGATGATAAGACATGAGAAAAGAGCTCCATTTCATTGGGAAGTGAGTGCCCACAGTCCCTGCTGTGGGCTGATAGTAAACTTGCCTAGAAGATGTCATTACCAGTAACTGTTAATTAGAACCTCTTCTTCTTCACCAGCATTTTACTACTGGTTGACCATGGAGGGCCCCGTAACACAAGCATTAGAGAAAAGAAGAGAAAGAGCCAGAAATCAAGCCCTACCCTGAATCTGCTTACCGCTGCCTCCTAGTGAGGAGGAGCCAAGCCAGGCCTGGCGCACTGTAGTCCCAGCTACTTGGGTGGTTTAAGCCCAGGAGTTCAAGGCCAGCCTGGGCAACATAGTGATACGCCATGTAACAGAGACGGAGAGAGCCACAGCCCTATGTGGGTTTGACCTTCTAAAACACTAGGGTCCTATTCATTAGTAAATCTGTCCCAGTTAGATTAATGTATCACCCACCCCCCACCCTGGAAGAGGGGCTTGGGGGGTAAGAAAGCCTTTCCTTCCCCATGTCATTGTGTGACATCCAAACTTCTGATCTATGTGAAACAATTAGCCTTGTTAAAATGACTTAATATAATGTTTGCAGAAGTCAAGCAAACTTGACTTTTAGTTGCCCTGTGCCATCTCATCTTAAGGTAAGTGCATGATTTCCATTAGACTTTCTGAAATATTTGTGGATACTTGGAGACCATCATAACCAGCCAAATCTATGTTGAAATAAGGATGATTTTCAACATCCTTCAGTGTGCAGTCCATGTTTCTGCTCATTCCCTCTGTTAGGACATATTTTTTGAGCCCCACTGTTTACCAGATTCCTGCTGTACACACAGGAAACAACAGTAAATAGGCCTTCTTTTACTTTCAGGGAGCCTACATTCTAACACGTTCCTGCAGAGTTGTCTATAAAGAGGTATGAAGTTGCTTTTCTTCTTTATTCCTAACGGGATCAAGATTAGATCTGCCCAGAGCCCCTTCTTAGCTACCACAATTTGAGATGTGATTTTGAAATATACCTTTAAACCACTGTAACTAAGTAATTCATATGAAGATTCCGTGATTCGGCTGGGAGGTGATTCCTGAATAGCTGGTCAAAAGATGAGTTTAGATCAGTGAATTTGGAAAATAACCCTAGTTACCCTTATTTACTAGATGAAATGGAACAGAATACAACTCTGAAATATGTGTTCATGGAATTAGAATGATTAAAGTTTTACACTTCATTGAAGATACAGTTTTGGAAAATTCAGGGTTATGATTTACATGTAGGAAACAAGCTTGACTCTAGAGTTTTCAAGGAGAGTCTGTAATGTTTTGGTCAGAACTTTGCAGTAACATACAAGGGCGGGAGGTTCGTTTATGTTGCAGAAAACCGTGAATCCGTGAGGAGCAAACAATTAGCCTTGTTAAAATGACTTGATGTAATGTTTGCAGAAGTCAAACATTAGAGGGTGCTGCCTGGGCATTGCTCTGTGGGAGGTCTCTGTACCATACCTGACAGTCACCAGTGATAACGCTTGCTTTACATATGTTCTTGTCATAATGGAAGGTTAAATGAAAGTCCCATCTCCTCGATTCAGACTAATTGTAGATGGCTAGTTGAAATAAGTGAAAGTCAAAAGTGCTCCAACATTTTAAATTAAACTCAGTGTTTAAAAAGGTTGTATACTCTGAAATTCCATCTGATAAAACCTGCTTGAAGGATAATTTTAGTTCGTAAATGTGACCTTCATTGTTGGCGCATCAGGGAGCTAGGAGAGAGCAGGCTAAGTCAAAGGAGATGATCCTCCCAGCTACCCCCACCCATCTGTTACCTCTCTGTAGATCAAGAAGCGATGTAGCACAGGTTCTGGGTTCAGATTCCAGCTTCTCCACTCACTTGTTGCATGGCTACATCCAGTTACTTACTGTCTCCACGCTTTCATGTTATCATCTGTAAAATTGGGATAATACTAGATTCTATCACTGCCTATGATTTCTAATATGGCCCAGAGACCTCCTCAAATTAGGCATGGAGGGCAGTTTATTTTATTTTTGTATTCAGAAAGGAAACATTTGTAAAACTGTGCTCAAGGACCCAAAATCTGCAGTTATTTTGACTATTACAACCTCCTTGTTCATGCTACCAAGGCGTTTCAGAGAGCTGCTTCCTGAAGTGACTCTGTTCATCTGAACTCTGTGGTGTTCCGTCATAATATGTGGTGAGCTTTAATCTGCTCTTTCAGCTCAGGAAACTGTGAGTCATTAATCTACTTGTGCAAAGAGGACAGAGATATCCTATCTTTTATGTTCATCAGTTTGTTCAGATCTATCACTCTTATATTGAAGAAACCTGGCTATTATCCAAAGGGGTAGGTTGGAAGAAGCTTACCACACACATTGAATATGTTTCTTAAAGCTGCTGTGGAAATAAAGTGATGTCATCTTCTACCGCTAATTTGCATGTGGCTGGAATCTCCGAGGCGTGGGTTCACCCTTCCCACCCTCCTGTGCGTTGGTGTCTTGGACTTGTAATTTTGTTTGGTGAAAAAGTCATTCTTTGTTTTTTGGGTAGATGGAAATGGGTGGCCCAAAGTGTACCTCTAAACTCATATCTGCTTGCTCCCACTATTAGGGAGATGTCTAGACAGGGAGAAAAGAGCTTGGTGGTTAATTGACTTTGGGAAATTCCACTTAAAGATACGATTTTTTTAATGTTGTAAAATATTTCAAATATAGTGGAAATGCGAAGAATAACATATATCTATAAAAAAGTTACTGATGGCTAGGTGCGGTGGTTCACGCCTGTAATTCCAGCACTTTGGGAGGCCAAGGTGGGCAAATCACCTGAGGTCAGGAGTTCAAGACCAGCCTGGCAGACATGATGAAACCCCGTCTCTAATAAAAATACAAAAATTAGCTGGGCATGATGGTGGGCGCCTTTTAATCCCAGCTACTTGGGAGGCTGAGGCGGGAGAATCACTTGAACCTGAGAGGTGGAGATTGCAGTTAGCTGAGATCGTGCCATTGCACGCCAGCCTGGGCAACAGAACAAGACACCAACTAAAAAAATAAAAAGTTACTGACTATATATGCAAAGGGCCATTTTGCATTTCTAAAAGGGCGAATATAGATTTTGATACTTACATATTTATTGGACTTTTTTTTAAGAGTTTCTTTACTTTGGGATATATTTCGGGAAATAGCAGTTTATGATTTCTTTTTCTCAGTGGGAAAGCCATGGATAAGTGTCTTATGCTTGAGAGAAATAACTAAAACTGTGTAATTAAAGAAATAAGTTGTCAAGTGAATTTCACATGCACAAAGGAGGGTTAAAGTGTTGTAGTGGGTCATATAAGCTTTGACATATTTTTCCTCATAAAGCTGATAACTTCTTCATTATTGAGTTTCTTAAGATGGGAGTATTTTCTCTGGTAAATTTTCACTTGTTTATCTGTGAATACTATTCTTGTGTGTGAAGCTTAAAAACTGGTAGAGAACACTACCTTTCTTAATAAATCAGTACCCATGATGGGTCTAGTGTGGAACACAGAAGGGTGTGGGAAGTGTTGTTGTAACAGAATTTTAAAGTGCCAAGGGAGCAGAAAGTCACAAGGTGTTTACATCCAAGGAAGTGTATTTAATAATGGCTTTCACATCCTAAAAGAAAAAAAGATTGAAAATATCAGGAGAGTCTAAATGAAAAGAACATGCAATTTTACCAGGATTCTAGCACTGATACATTTTCTGTCAACACTTTTGCTATTACAAGTAAAGGGATTAAGTACTTGTGAATGCTAATACCATGCATAATAACTCTTATTTTGATATTATTCAACATTTATTTCCATATTACCCAATATTTAATGCGTTGTAACTAATAGAAGGCCCTCATAGCTAACCTTACTTGATCTTTGCGATAACCTTGAGAGGTGGATATTATTATCCCCATTTTATAGATGTGTAACATAAGCCTCAGAGAAGAATAGGACAGTTTCTGTTGAAAAATATATACGAATAATTTTATACCAAATGACAGATATTTGTCAAACATTTCGGAAAACAGTTGGGATGAACAGATTTTTTAAATAATTGGAATTGGTACCTAAGCAACAATGGAAATTAAAGGAGAAAGAGCATTTTGGAGTAAATTATAAATTGAAACAATGTGAAATACAGTTTTAATAGGTTGTCATAAATGCTTTCATGTAGTTTGTGCACACTTTGCAACTCAGCTCCAAGTGTTTACTGAAACTGATTTCTAATTTTTGACAATTTTTGCAAGTTTTGAAAATGTTTCAATTAACAGGTTCATAGACTTCTAACTCAAAACTAATGTAACAAAATATTAGAAAAAGGGCGGAAATATTAGAAAGGGGATCTTAGAATTTATAAAAATAAATATGTGAGGAGTACCTATTTGAAAAAATATAGTCTTATTTTATCATATATTAGTTACATAAATAGTCTGAGAAAAGCAGGGGAGTTGACAACTGAGCCTCTGTAACCACTGAACAAACACTGTGGCATCTTAGTGTAGGAAAGAAGAGGTGACAGTAGGGGAAGAGCCATTAGAAAGGTTGAAATGACCCAAGCAAGGTAGGGTTTAAGAAAGACAGGGGGGACTCTATTTGCATATTACACTACATGAGTGGCTGATGGGTGTTCAGGAGGCTCTGAAAATGTGCTTTTAGCCATCTGCTGTGTGACAACAATTCTTTTAGCTCCTTATTAGCTCCTTATTCTTTTTTTTTTTTTAATTGCACTTGAGATTCTTGGGTACATGTGCAGAACATGCAGGATTGTTGCATAGGTACCTACACAGCAATGTGGTTTGCTGCCTTCATCCCCCTGTCACCTATATCTGGCATTTCTCCCCATGTTATCCCTCCCCAAACTCCCTACCCCCTGCTGTCTCTCCCCTATTCCCCCCCAACGAGACCCCAGTGTGTGATGCTTCCCTCCCTGTGTCCATGTGTTCTCATTGTTCAACATCCGCCTATGAGTGACAACATGCGGTATTTGATTTTCTGTTCTTGTGTCAGTTTGCTGAGAATGATGGTTTCCAGATTCATCCATGTCCCTGCAAAGGACACAAACTCATCATTTTTTGTGGCTGCATAGTATTCCATGGTGTATATGTGCTACATTTTCCTTGTCCAGTCTATCATCAATGGGCATTTGGGTTCGTTCCAGGTCTTTGCTACTGTAAACAGTGCCGTTATGAACATATGTGTGCATGTGTCCTTATAATAGAATGATTTATAATCCTTTGTGTATATACCCAGTAATGGGATTGCTGGGTCAAATGAAATTTCTATTTCTAGGTCCTTGAGGAATCGCCACACTGTGTTCCACGATGGTTGAACTAATTTACACTCCCACCAACAGTGTAAAAGCATTCGTATTTCTCCACATCCTCTCCAGCATCTGTTGTCTCCAGATTTTTTAATGATCGCCATTCTAACTGGCGTGAGATGGTATCTCAATGTGGTTTTGATTTGCATTTCCCTAATGACCAGTGATGATGAGCATTTTTTCGTATGTTTGTTGGCCTCATAAATGTCTTCTTCTAAACAGTGTCTATTCATATCCTTTGCCCACTTTTGAATGGGTATGTTTGCTTTTTTCTTGTAAATCTGTTTTAGTTCTTTTTTCTGGATATTAGCCCTTTGTTAGATGGATAGATTGCAAAAATTTTTCCCATTCTGTTGGTTGCCAGTTCACTCTAATGACTGTTTCTTTTGCTGTGCAGAAGCTCTGGAGTTTAATTAGGTCCCATCTATCTATTTTGGCTTTTGTTGCCAATGCTTTTTCTGCTTTAGTGATGAAGTCCTTGCCTATGCCTATGTCCTGAATGGTTTTGCCTAGGTTTTCTTCTAGGGTTTTTATGGTGTTAGGTCTTATGTTTAAGTCTTTAATCCATCTGGCGTTAATTTTAGTGTAAGATGTCAGGAAGGGATCCAGTTTCTGCTTTCTGCACATGGCTAGCCAGTTTTCCCAACACCGTTTATTAAACAGGGAATCCTTTCCCCATTGCTTTCTTTTGTCAAAGATCAGATGTGTTGTAGATGTGTGGCATTGCCCCCGAGGCCTCTGTTCTGTTCCATTGCTCTATATCTCTGTTTTGGTACCAGTACCATGCTGTTTTGATTACTGTAGGCTTGTAGTATAGTTTGAAGTCAGGTAGCATGATGCCTCTAGCTTTGTTCTTTTTGCTTAGAATTGTTTTGGCTATGTGGGCTCTCTTTTCGTTCCGTATGAAGTTTAAGGTGGTTTTTTCCAGTTCTGTGAAGAGGGTTATAGGTAGCTTGATGGGGATAGCATTGAATCTATAAATTACTTTGGGCAGTATGGCCATTTTCACGATATTGATTCTTCCTAACCATGAGCATGGAATGTTTCTCCGTCTGTTTCTGTCCTCTCTTATTTCCTTGAGCAGTGGTTTGTAGTTTTCCTTGAAGAAGTCCTTCACATCCTTTGTTAAATGTATTCCTAGGTATTTTATTCTCTTTGTAGCAATTGTGAATGGCAGTTCATTCTCGATTTGTCTCTTTTAAGTCTGTTATAGGGGTATAGGAATGCTTGTGATTTTTGCACATTGATTTTGTATCCTAAGACTTTGCTGAAGTTGCTTATCAGTTTCAGGAGGTTTGGGGCTGAGACGATGTGCTCTTCTAAATATACAATCATGTCGTCTGCAAATAGAGACAATTTGACTTCCTCCTTTCCTAATTGAATAGGCTTTATTTCTTTTTCTTGCCTGATTGTTCTGGCTAGAACTTCCAATACTATATTGAATAGGAGTGGTGAGAGAGGACATCCTTGTCTGGTGCCATATTTCAAAGGGAATGCTTCCAGTTTTTGCCCATTCAGTATGATATTGGCTGTGGGTTTGTCATAAATAGCTTTTATTATTTTGAGATATGTTCCATCGATACCTAGTTTATTGAGAGTTTTTAGCATAAAGCACTGTTGAATTTTGTTGAAGGCCTTCTCTGCATCAATTGAGATAATCATGTGGCTTTTGTCTTTGGTTCTGTTTATGTGGTGGATTATGTTTATAGACTTGCATCCCTGGGATGAAAACTACTTCATTGTGATGAATAAGCTTTTCGATGTGCTGTTGCAATCGGTTTGCCAGTATTTTATTGAAGATTTTTGCATCAATGTTTATCGTGAATATTGGCCTGAAGTTTTCTTTTTTGTTGAGCCTCTTCTAAGTTTTGGTATCAGGATGATGTTGGTCTCATAAAATGAGTTGATAAGGATTCCCTCTTTTTGGATTGTTTGGAATAGTTTCAGCAGGAGTGGTACCAGCTCCTCTTTGTATGTCTGGTGGAATTCAGCTGTGAACCCATATGGACCTGGGCTTTTTTTGGTTGGTAGGCTATTAATTGCTGCCTCAACTTCAGTCCTTGTTATTGGTCTATTCAGGGTTTCAACTTCTTCCAGGTTTAGACTTGGGAGGGTGCAAGCGTCCAGGAACTTATCTGTTTCTTCCAGGTTTACTGGTTTATGTGCATAGAGTTGTTTGTAGTAATCTCTGATGGTAGTTTGTATTTCTGTGGAATCAGTGGTGAAATCCCCATTATCATTTTTTATTGCATCTATTTGATTATTCTGTCTTTTCTTTTTTATTAATCTGGCTAGTGGTCTATTTTTCTTTGATATTTTCAAAAAACCAGCTCCTGGATTTATTGATTTTTTGAAGGGTTTTTGTGTCTCTATCTCCTTCAGTTCTGCTCTGATCTTAGTTATTTCTTGTCTTCTGCTAGCTTTTGAGATTTTTTTATCTTGCTCCTCTAGCTCTTTCAATTTTGATGTTAGGGTGTCGATTTTAGCTCTTTCCTTGCTTCTTATGTGGGCATTTATTGCTATAAATTTTTCTCTAAGTCTATATAATTTTTAACAGTGACAACTAAATTATGTAAAAGAAATGATATAGTATCTGGGAATAAAAGATAGATGAGATGAAAAAAAAATTTCTCTAGAAACTGCTTTAAATGTGTCCCAGAGATTCTGGTAAATTGTGTCTTCATTCTAGTTGGTTTCAAAGAACATCTTTATTTCTGCCTTCATTTCATTGTTTATCCATTCAATATTCAAGAGCCAGTTATTCAGTTTCCATGAGGTTGCACAGTTATGAGTTAGTTTCTTAATCTTGAGTTCTAATTTGATTGCCCTGTGGTCTGAGAAACTGTTTGTTATGATTTCCATTCTTTTGCATTTGCTGAAGAGTGATTTACTTCCAATTGTGTGGTCAGTTTTAGAATAGGCATGATGTGGTGCTGAGAAGAATGTATATTCTGTGGATTTGGGGTTGAGAGTTCTGTAGATGTCTATTAGGTTTACTTGGTCCAGATCTGAGTTCAATTCCTGGATATCCTTGTTAATTTTCTGTTTCGTTGATCATCTAATATTGACAATGGAGTGTTAAGTCTCCCACTGTTATTGTGTGGAAGACTAAGTCTCTTTGTAGGTCTTTAAGAGCTTGCTTTATGTAGCTGGGTGCTCTTGTGTTGGGAGCATATATGTTTAGGATCATTAGCTCTTCTTGATGCGTTGATCCTTTTACCAATATGTAATGCCCTTCTTTGTCTCTTTCTTTGTTGGTTGAAAGTCTGTTTTATCAGAGACTAGGATTGCAACTAATGCTTTTTTTTTTTTGCTATTTGCTTGGTAAATCTGCCTGCATCCCTTTATTTTGAGCCTATGTGTATCCTTGCATGTGAGATAGGTTTCCTGGATACAGCACACCGATGGGTTTTGACTTTTTAGCCAATTTGCCAGTCAGTGTCTTTTGATTGGGACATTTAGCCCATTTACATTTAAGGTTAATATTGTTATTGTGAATTTGATCCTGCCATTTTGACGCTAGCTGGTTGTTTTGCCCATTAGTTCATGCAGTTTCAATGTCTTTTACCATCTGGTACATTTTTGGAGTGGCTGGTACTGGCTGTTCCTTTCTATGTTTAGTGCTTCTTTCAGAACCTCTTGTAAGGCAGGCCTGGTGGTGACAAAATCTCTGAGCAATTGCTTGTTCATAAAAAATTTTATTTCTCCTTTGCTTATGAAGCTTAGTTTGGCTGGATATGAAATTCTAGGTTGAAAGCTCTTTTCTTTAAGGATGTTGAATATTGGCCCCCACTCTCTTCTGGCTTGTAGGGTTTCTGCTGAGAGATCCGCTATGAGTCTGATGGGCTTCCCTTTGTGGGTAACCTGACCTTTCTCTCTGGCTGCCCTTAGCATTTTCTCCTTCATTTCAACCCTGGTGAATCTGACGATTATGTGTGTTGGGGTTGTTCTTCTTGAGGAATATCTTTGTGGTGTTCTCTGTATTTCCTGGACTTGAATGTTTGCCTGCCTTGCTAGGTTGGGGAAGTTCTCCTGGATAATATCCTGAAGAGTGTTTTCCAGCCTGGACTCATTCTCTCTGCCACATTCAGGTACACCTATCAAATGTAGATTAGGTCTTTTCACATAATCCCATATTTCTTGGAGGCTTTGTTCATTTCTTTTCACTTTTTTTTCTCTAATCTTGCGTTCTCTTTTTATTTCATTGAGTTGATCTTCAATCT
>NW_016107337.1:5370731-5375272 GCF_001604975.1 Cebus imitator
TGATCTTGGCTGGCTGCAACCTCCACCTCATGGGTTCAAGCAATTATTGTGCCTCAGCCTCCCAAGTAGCTGGGATTAAATGCATGTGTACCATACCCAACTAGTATTTTTTCTTTTTGGTAGAGACAAGGTTTCACCACGTTGGCCTCCTGGTCTCGAACTCCCGACCTCAGATGATCTGCCTGCTTTGGCCTCCCAAAGTGCTGGAATGCTGGGATTACAGATGTGAGCCAGTGTGCCCAGCCCTTTTTGCTCTTTATTCTGATTCTAAAAGAGATCTCTACTCAAATAGGTCTTCCTCTCAACTCCCTGTATTGATTTTTGTCACTTGAATTTCTTCTTGTATTCTAGCACAAAGTTATTTGGAAAATTATCTTTATTTTAAAAACTATAATAGAAATGGTATAGTTTTCATTGTTTGTCAACTATGCCTATCTTTATATGTTGGACTGAGATACCTCAAAGAGCTTGGTTAAGTTCATTTACAAGTTGATGATTTGATTGTTTAAAAATGTTATTTTTTCTCTCTTGTTCAACCACATGGCTATTTTATTGAACTTTAGTAAACTTTGTGGATGATGGTGTGTTACTGACATGGGACTGTGTGGAGGAGAAAAAGATTCAGATCGAAAGGAGTATCAAAAGTTCTGTCTTAACCATGTTAAGTTTGACGTGACTGTTAGTCCTCTGAATGGAAATGGCGAGTAGGCTGAAATTCAGTAGAGAAGATGGAGCTGGAGATGGAAATTCAGGAGACACTGGCCACTAGATATTTAAGTGACGGGATTGAGGGAGCATCCCAAGGGGACAGCAGGAAGAAAAGGGAAGGTGACTGAGACTGAGCCCTGGAGCACTTCAAATGCAGTGCTGCATTTCCTCTATCTTTATCTTGCAACAGTTTTACTGTGTTTAATTCACATACCATATAACTCTCCCTTTAAAGTGTACAATTCAGTGTTCTTTAGCATGTTCACAGAGTTGTACAGCCATCACCACAATCTAATTTTGGAACACCTGTGTCACCCCTGAAAGAAACCCTGTGCCACTTAGTATGCAACCACAGTTGCTTTCACTTTTCAGTGCCAGGAAGGCTTTATTCATTCATTGCATTTTTCAGGAAAAAAAGGAAGCAGAGGAAAGGAGAGGGTTAATGTGTTAGAAAACACTAGGGAAAGTAAGGGAAAGGAAGAATCCTGTACAGCAAAATCAACCGTCCAGTAAATATACTCCAATGATGGGGTCACCAAAGCTCAAGGAGGTTGTCTTCTGCAGTCCAGAAATAAGGGGAAATAAAGACAAAGAAAAGTTCCCATTTTCTTTCCTCACTGTTTCTTCTTGTAAACTCAAGATAAAGTTTTGGTTTCTAGCAGTGAACAAAGTTGAATTACATTCAATCTGCCTCCCACTAGACAGTCTTGTGGCTGCTTTGACATTGGTGTCTTGCATCAGCAAAAGAGTCCCTGAGTGAATTGGATGAACATTCTTCTTTCCTTTCTTAGTCACCCACTTCAAATTTCTAAGTGGAAGACTTCCTCCTGTCCCCACCCTCAGTCTCATCCCTCATTTATGTCCATTCTATGATTTGAGAACAGTAAACAGACCAGGTCCATACAAATCCAGCAGTAAAAGTGTTTGACATAAACGCAATAAGGAATGGACTTCACCATTGGGGTATGGATTGGAAATGAAGGCTACAGAGCTTCTGATTTATTCATGTTTTTATGCAAGTCTTTTATAATTTGGAGTCACCCCAAGAATTCAGTATATACACATGTCTCGTTCTTTTGGTTAAAGGTAGGAGAGGAGTCAAGCTTTCGGGACAGAAGATCTTGTCTAATATAGGAAATAAGGGAAGGAACATAATGAAAGAGTGGGTAAAGATGCCCACTTTGTGGAAACGGGCATGCAGGCTTACATATCAGATCCTTTGTGTGGTGTATAATCTTTTGAAAAAATGCTGTGATAAATTTTTTCATACAAAATGTTGGTAAACAATACCCTAAACTAGCAGGAGAAAGACCAACACATTATATTTATACTGTACAAACTAGACCTCATAGCAGACACTAAACTAGCAACTTGTGAAATTCCACAAGGCTCAAATAGACCTGAAAGCTAGAAGGGGGATGATTTTGGAAAGATTGAACTCAGTCAGGTACACATCACCCAGTGTGTTGTATTCCACTTGCCCCATTTCAACACAGAGACAGCAGTCAATGAGGTAGGAACACAATGATTTAATATATTTTCCATCAAATCTTCCTTTCTCTGTTAGCTACACAGGCTCTGTTATCACTACTGCAGCGAAGATGCTGGCCCTGCCACCACAAAGAAGCACTTGTTTACAGTTTTATCTGAAAACCACACAAATATACAGAGGTTTGAAAGGTTAAGGTTCCAATGTGTGTGCTTCAAACATATATGCCCAGCAGCATGGGATGAATACAATGGTTTTATTCTTAAAATCTTGTTTGTCCAACACTGTTTTGGGATTTTTGCATGTGTGTGTGCACGTGTATTGTAGGCTTAGCCTTATCCAGTGAAGGATGACTCTTGTGTGTAATGTGAGCCAATGACCCAGCATTAAAGATTTGGTTCAGAAATCTTTAAATATATGTATATAGATGCAAGCCTCATTCTCATTGTTTCCATTCTGATCTTTCACCAACCCTGACCTCTTCTAACTTCTCTGTGTCCCTTTTCTGTTCAGGCTCATTTCCAATCATTCAGTAGAAGGAGGCACAGTCAAAGTCATTCTGTGGAGTGAAAGTCTGCCTGTGGTACAGACCTGGAGTCACTGCTGACTTATTCCTGAGATTGCTCATGTCCTTGAGAACATAGTATCAGAATAAGGGCCTCTCAGACTAATTTATTGAGAAATACAAAAGCAAAATATTTATTAAGAAAAATAAAGAATTCACACAGCATCATTCATATGTGGCTAATGCTGTTGGCATCTTGGTGGGAACCATCATTCAGGTAAAGGCTAAGCAAAGACAATCATCGTAGGCTAGCATGGCATGGCATGGGAATGAACCCCAGGGGAGCAGGCCTGCAGCTGTTACCCTAGCACCCACTTTCTCACTATCACAACCCATTGCTTAAGATAATTCCTAGCACCCTGTACCAATAGTGGTCATATCAGAGACAAGACGGGGACAACCCTGTCCTACCCCTGGTAGATTAACTTCAACACAAAGTAGGGGCTTTTTGAGCTTAGCAATCTAGTCTCATGTTTTATCTTTTTACTTTAGCATAGAAAATATATCTTGCCTTACAACCGAAAACCTATGATTAGAGATAAAGAAGGATATTCCATAATGTTAAGAGTCAATTTATCAGGAAGACATAAAAATCCTAAATATTTATGGACCTTGTAGGAAAGCTTCAAAATATATGAGCAAAAGCCTAAAGAATCAAAAAGAGAAATAAACAAATTCACAATTATCATTGAATATCTTTGTTACATTCAATTATTGATGGAATTGGTAACAAAAAAGTAAGATTATAGAATATTTGAGTAACACCACTGACCAGCTTAATCTAATTAATGCATATAGAATGCCACATTGGGCAATTTCAAAATAGGCATTTCTTTCCATTTTACAATGAATATGAAGGTACACTCTATACTAGGGGGCATACCAACTCTCTGTAAATTCCAAAAAATTGATATCATGCCACATAGAGTATATCCTTTGACCACAATGGAATTAAATTAGAAATCCATAACAAGGATCCGGATCCAAGATGGTTGTTTAGGTTGCTCAGGATTGCAGCTCCCAGTGAAAGCACAGAGGGTGAGTGGACGCTGCATTTCCAGACGGATTTTTATTGCCCACAGACCAGGAGATTCCCAGGCGGAGGAGCCCCATAGGTCACCAGCGCGACTGTTTTGGCCGGCGAGGCCTTTTCAGTCCCTGCGGCTGTTTTGGCCCACGCGGCTGCTTTGCGGCGCCCCAGCGAAACCTTACAAAATACACTGGTGCAGGTGCCCTTTTAGCTGGCGATTGGAGCCCCGGGAAGGTGCAGTCACCCATTCATCTGACTAAAAAGGGGTCTGAAACAGGGAGCCAGGCCAGGAGATTGTCAGGCAAAAAAAAAAAAAATCCCCACGAATCTCAGCACCACTGTTTAAGCTGGAGCAGTGAGTCGCTGCAGGGGAAATCACAAAGATCCCAGCGCCTTTTCAACAGGCAACTGGAACACCTGGGAGAGAGTCGACCGTTCAACTAAAAAACAAAAGGCTCTGAGGCAGGGAGCCAGGTGATCAGGCTCGGCTGGTCCCACCCCAACAAAAGAACAACAATCAGAAACTCTTTGGATTGAGAGTTTCACAGCAAGCACAGCTGAACCCAGGATGGTCCAGCTTGGTGGGGGAGAGGCGTCCACCATTGCTGAGGCATTCCACCACTACGGAGGTAGTACACCATTGCTGAGGCAGGCCATCGTTGCCAAGGCAACCTGCCATTACAGCAAGAGTCCGCCATTACAGAGGCGGGCCACCAATGCTGAGACAGTTCTAACTACACCCATATAAA
>NW_016107337.1:5376532-5378419 GCF_001604975.1 Cebus imitator
GTACCTGAATGTTACGAAGAGAATGAATCCAAGCTGGAAAAGACTCTTCAGGATATTATCCAGGAGAACTTCCCCAACCTAGCAAGGCAGGCAAACATTCAAGTCCAGGAAATACAGAGAACACCACAAAGATATTCCTCAAGAAGAGCATCCCCAACACACATAATCATCAGATTCACCAGGGTTGAAATGAAGGAGAAAATGCTAAGGGCAGCCAGAGAGAAAGGTCAGGTTACCCACAAAGGGAAGCCCATCAGACTCACAGCAGATCTCTCTCAGCAGAAACCCTGCAAGCCAGAAGAGAGTAGGGGCCAATATTCAACATCCTTAAAGAAAAGAATTTTCAACCCAGAATTACATATCCAGCCAAACTAAGCTTCATAAGTGAAGGAAAAATAAAATCCTTTGCGAACAAGCAAGTA
This sequence comes from Cebus imitator, assembly GCF_001604975.1. Lineage (NCBI taxonomy): Eukaryota > Metazoa > Chordata > Mammalia > Primates > Cebidae > Cebus > Cebus imitator. Next base: position 5,376,955 of record NW_016107337.1, read on the forward strand.
CTCAGAGATTTCATCACCACCAGGCCTGCTTTACAGGAGCTCCTGAAAGAGGCTCTGCATATAGAAAGGAACAAACAGTACCAGCCACTCCAAAAATAAACCAAATGGTAAAGAGCATCAACACAATGAAGAATCTATATCAACTAATGGGCAAAACAGCCAGCTAGCATCAAAATGGCAGTATCAAATTCACACATAACAATATTAACCCTAAATGTAAATGGACTAAATGCCCCAATCAAAAGACACAGACTGGCAAATTGGATAAAAAGCCAAAACACATCAGTGTGCTGTATCCAGGAAATCCATCTCACATACAAGGATACACAAAGCCTCAAAGAAAAGGGATAGAGGAATATTTACCAAGCAAATGGAGAGCAAGAAAAAGCAGGAGTTGCAATTCTCGTCTCTGATAAAATAGACTTTAAAGCAACAAAGATCAAAAGAGGCAAAGAAGGACATTACATAATGGTAAAAGGATCAATGCAACAAGAAGAGCTAACGATCCTAAATATATATGCACCCAATACAGGAGCACCCACATACATAAGGCAAGTTCTTAATGACTTTTGAAGACCTAGACTCCCACGCAATAATAGTGGGAGACTTTAACACCTCATTGTCAATATTAGACAGATCAACCAGACAGAAAATTAACAAGGATATCCAGGACTCGAACTCAGACCTGGAACAAGCAAACCTAACAGACATTTACAGAACTCTCCACCCCAAATCCACAGAATATACATTCTTCTCAGCACCACATCACACCTACGCTAAAATTGACCACATAATTGGAAGCAAATCACTCCTCAGCAAATGCAAAAGAACGGAAATCATAATAAACAGTCTCTCAGACCACAGTGCAATCAAGTTAGAACTCAGAATTCAGAAACTAACTCAGAACTGCACCTGCTCATGGAAACTGAACAACTTGCTCTTGAATGTTGACTGGATAAACAATGAAATGAAGGCAGAAATAAAGACATTCTTCAAAACCAACGAGAATGAAGACACGACATACCAGAATCTTGGGACACATTTAAAGCAGTCTCTAGAGGAAAATATATAGCAATGAGTGCCCACATGAGAAGAAAGGAAAGATCTAAAATTAATACCCTATCTTCAAAATAGAAAGAGCTAGAAGAGCAAGATTAATAAAAACTCAAAACCTAGCAGAAGACAGGAAATAACTAAGATCAGAGCAGAACTGAAGGAGATAGAGACACAAAAAACCCTTCAAAGTATCAATAAACCCAGGAGCTGGAAAAGATCAACAAAATAGACCACTAGCCAGATTAATAAAAAAGAAAAAAGAGAATAACCAAGTTGATGCAATAAAAAATGATAAGGGGGATACCATCACAGATTCCACAGAAATTCAAACCATCATCAGAGATTATTACAAACAACTCTATGCACATAAACTAATAAACCTGGAAGAAATGGATAAATTCCTGGACAC
>NW_016107337.1:5381259-5391617 GCF_001604975.1 Cebus imitator
CATGGGGAGAAACGCTAGATATAGGTGAGGGGGAGGAAGGCATGAAATCACACTGCCACATGTATACCTTTGCAACAATCTTGCATGTTCTTCACATGTACCCCACAACCTAAAATGCAATAAAAAAAATAAAATTTTTTTTTAGAAAAAGAAATCCATAACAAAAATTTAATTAGAAAATTTGCAAATGTTTAAAAATCAGTCACTATTTTTCTTTTGTTGTTGTTTGGTTTGGTTATTTTGAGACAGAATTTCATTCTGTTGCCCAGGCTAGAGTGCAGTGGCACGATCTCAGCCTCCCAAGTAGCTGGAATTACAGGTGCACATCACCACGCTTGGCTAATTTTTGTAGTTTTGGCAGAGACTGGGTTTCACTGTCTTGGCCAGGCTGATCTCAACTCCTGACCTCAAGTGATTTGCACGTCTCAGCCTCCCAAAGTGCTGTGATTACAGGTGTGAGCCACCATGCCCAGCCCAATCAGTATTCTTCTAAATAAACCATTGAAAAAAGAAGAAATCACAAGTGATTAGAAAAATAGTTTAACTGATTGAAAAGGAAAATGCATTTCTCCCCATGCCAGATATAGGTGAAGGGGAGGAAGGCAGCCACGTGTGTACCTATGCAACAATCTTGCATGTTCTTCACATGTACCCCCAAACCTAAAATGCAATTAAAAAAAAAGGAAAATGCATCATTAAAGTTTGTGGAAGTTACATCAGTGTTTACAGGGAAGTGGATAGCCTTCAATCAGTGATCTTTCATCCAAAGGTGTTACAAAAGAAGAGGAAGGAAATAAAAAGACAAACAGTAGAGAAAATCTATGAAACCAAAAGCTGATTCTTTTAGAAGGTCAATAAAATTGATAAACTCCTAGCAATACTGATTTTTTTTTTAAAGAAAATACAAAGTGCCAGTTCCAGAATGAAAGAAAGGACATTACTACAGATCTTGAAGATTTTAAAAAGATAATTCAGACATACTACTTTTATGTTAGTAAAGGACTTTTGCCTGTAAATTTGAAAACTTGGATGAAATGGGAAAGTTCCTTGAAAAATTCAAGTTAACAAAACTGACTACATGAAGGAACAGAATATTTGAATAACCTACTATCTGTTAAAGAAATGTCCCATGATTTGAGGGAAAAAAATACAAATAAAATAAATGGAATTTATAATTAAGAACCTTTGGACATAGAAAACTTTCAAGAAGGGGCTGGACACAGCGGCTCACACCTGTAATCCCAGCACTTTGCGAGGCCGAGGTGGGTGGATTATGAGGTCAGGAGATCGAGACCATCCTGGCCAATATGGTGAGACCCCATCCTTACTAGAATACAAAAAATACAAAAAATTAGCTGGGCATGGTGGTGCGCACCTGTAGTTCCAGATGAGGCAGGGGAATTGCTTGAACCCGGGAGGCGGAGGCTGCAGTGAACCAAGATCACGCCACTGCAATCCAGCTGGGCAATAGAATAAGACTCCGTCTCAAAAAAAAAAAAAAAAGGAAAAAAAAAGAACCCAAAAAACTCCCAACAGGAATGGCTTCACCAATGAAATCTGTAAGGTACTTAAGGAGGATATAATATCAATCTTACAAAAAGGAAATAAGATGGTAATCCTTACAATAAATTTTATGAGACCAGCATAGCTTTGACATTAAAACTATGCAATGATATTACAAATAACATTGCAACTTTCATGTATGTACATAGGCAAAAACACTTAACAACATATTAGCAAATCAAATCTAGTGATATAAAATGTATGATACATTATGATCAAAGTCATTTCTTCTAGGAATGTAAGGTTGTTTAATTACTAAAAATCAACTGGTGTAATTCACTCTATTAGTAGATTGAAAGGGAAACACCATATGATTATCTCAGTAGATGCATAAACAAGCTTTTGACAAAGTTCAACACTCATTCTTGATTTAAAAACTCAACAAATTACAAATTGGATGGAAATTCCTTAAACTGATAAAGTATATATAGGAATCCTATAATTATCCTCATAGTTAATAGCAAAAGATCATTTCCTCCATCAATATCAGGAATAAGGCAAGGATGTCTGCCCTGTTTTATTCAGTATCATCTTGGAGGTTTTAGCCACTGTGATAAGGCAAGAAAAATGTGTGAAAGGCATAAATATTAAGAAAAAAGAAAATATTACTTTATTTGCAGATGGCATATTATATACAGAGAAGTACTAAGGAATCAACAAAACCACTAAAATGAGATTTCAAATATCATTTACAGTAGCATAAAAAGCTAAACACTTAGGGATAAAGTTAATGAAAAATGTACAAAAAAAATGTGAAATCTGTAAAACATTCATGAGAGAGAACAAAGAGCTAAATAAATGAATTGATATACTATGTTCATTTAGAACTTAATATGGTTAAGATGTCAGTTCTCCACAACTTGATTAAAAGATTCAAAACAATCCCAATTAAAATTTCAGCAAGATTCTTAGTAAGAAATTGTCAAGCTAATCTCAAATATATATGGAAATGCAAAATAACTACAATAATTTAAAAAACAAAATTGGAAGACTTAATCTACTTGATTTCAGAACTTACTATAAAGTGAGAGTAATCCAGACAGTGTGCTACTGGTGCTACAAGATAGACAGATGGATTCATGTAATAACCCCAAAACAGACCCCACAGGAAGGATTTGACAAAGGCACCAAAGAAATTAAAAATCTTTTCAACTAACAGTCCTGTAAAGACTATTCATCTGGAAGGAAGAAAAACAAACAAACAAATAAACAAAAAACCCTCAATTACCTCTACCTTGTACCATACGCAAAAAAATTATTTAAAAATGGATCATAGATACAAATGTAAAAGCTAAAACTTATAGAGCTTCTTGAAGAAAACAGAGGAAAATTTCTTTGGAATAGGCAAGATTAATTTAGTAAAATTAAATTAATTTTTAAATTTTAAATAGTTCTAAATTTTAATTTGTAGGTCTTCATTTTAGCATTTTCCTTTAAACAAAAAAAATCAAGTCAATTAAAGGCAGATGCATGTTATTCTTCTGTCTGAAGTAATTTCAGTATTTATCAAGAATTAAACAGGGGCCATACACATTGGCTCATCCTATAATCCCGGCAGGAGGATTGAGATAGGCTGCAGTAGGAGGATTGCTTGAAGCCAGGAGTCCAAGACCAGCCTGGGCAACCAAGCAAAACCCTTTCTCTATAAAAACTACAAAAAAAATTGGCTGAGCTCAGCAGCATGTGCCTATAGTCCCAGCTACTGAGAAGGCTGAGGTGCGAAGATCACTTGAGCCTTAGAGTTCAAGGCTTCAGTGAACTATGATCATGCAGCTGCACTCCAGCCCAGGTGACAAAGTGAGACCCTGTTTCAAAAGAACTGAACAGGCATTAGATGTAACTCTCAACTCTGACCAAAGGGGAGAGCATTTCTTTGAAGCAAATAGACAATGCAAACACAAAACTGATATTTTCAGAGAGCAGGTTTAATGCAGTTTGTTTCACCATAGTCTTAGTTACCTTAGGAAGTTGAACTTCTATGCTATGATCATTATTTAATATTTATTGTGTAACTATATGGGGGTACAATTGTAATTATGTTACATCTATAGATTGTGTAGTGGTGAAGTTAGAGCTTTTAGGTTATCCATCACCTAAATAACGTACATTGTATCCATTAAGTAATCTCTCATCATCCACCCACTTCCTACCCCATTACCCTTTCCTGTCTCTGTTGTATATCATTCCATACTCTGCGTCCATGTGTACACATTTAGCTCTCACTTATAAGTGATAATGTGATATTTGTCTTTCTGTGTCACTTATGATAATGACCCCTTTGTCACTGCAAATAACATGATTTCATTATTTTTTATGGCTGAATGGTATTCCACGGTGTATATGTACCACATTTTTTTAATCTAGTCATTCAGGGATGGGCATTTAGGTTGATTCCATATCTTAGCAAAGATTTTTTAGACAAGAACCAGATAACATTTTTAAACGAAAAGAAATGGATAATTATTGTTCAACACCCACCTATGAGTGAGAACATGCGGTGTTCGATCTTCTGCTCTTCTGTCAGTTTGCTGAGAATGATGGTTTCCAGGTTCATCCATGTCCCTACAAAGGACACAAACTCATCGTTTTTGATGGCTGCATAATATTCCATGTTGTATATGTGCCACATAGGGAGGGAAGTACTACACACTGGGGTCAGTTGGGGGGAAATAGGGGAGGGACGGTGGGGGGTGGGGAGTTGGGGAGAGATAGCAAGGGAAGAGATGCCAGATGTAGGTGATGGGGAGGAAGGCAGCAAATCACACTGCCACATGTGTACCTATGCAACAATCTTGCATGTTCTTCACATATACCCCAAAACCTAAAATGCAATAAAATAAATAAATGGGAAAAAAAAGAAATGGATAATTAGACTTTTATCAAAATTAAACACTTGCTCATCAAAAGACACAATTAAGAACATATATCAGTAATTAAATAAATTTCCTTTGCTGTCACTTTTATCTCAGGATGTTAAAACATATCCATATAGTGCTTACTTTGTACTAGACACTTTGCTGGATGCAGAGAATATACTATTGAACAAGAAAGATGTTCTTTTGGAACATTCAGTTTAGTGGGGAAACAGTCCAACATGATAACAATTGTAAATTTTAAAATAAAGACCGTATGGATTGTTTGTAACTCAAAGGAATAAATGCTTGAGGAGTTGAATATCCCATTCTACATGATGTGCTTATTTCACATTGCATGCCTGTATCAAAACATCTCATGGACCCCATAAATACATACACCTACTATGTACCCACAGAAATTTAAAAACTTAAAAAAAACTTAATAGTCAAACAAGTAATTATAATATGAAATGACAACTGCAAGGATAGTGAAAGTACAGAATGCATATTACAGTTTTCATTTGACAAATGTAGAAAGCTGGCAGTGGTTAATAATTTGCTAACTTGCAAAACCAGTCTAAGCTCCAATTTGCTGACTCCTGCTCCCACCCCTCTTTTTTGTTTCTGTTGTTCTAGGCAAAGGGAGTCGAATTTTAAACTTAAGCATAATGGCTAGATCCAGGTAGAAACTTATATTCTGATTTCATTTTATATGAAGAGAAATTGATTTGTAGCTATTTAAAGACATTCTGTCTCAATGTTGCTTTCTGGCAAGCCTTTTGAAAGTTAGTTTTTCAGACTATGTCACAGTTAGGCAAGTTTCTCTAATTATATTTTGCAATACAGTGCCCATTGAGTTGGAAAGGAGATCCCAGCTCAGGCAGTCCCTCTGATCTTTGGTTTGCTGAGTATTTTTGGTGTGTCCTTTTTTAAAAAAGTTGATAAAGTTGACAGGAAGGCACTGAGGAGAAATAGAGAAAAATATAGAACTGCAACATGTCACTGGAGAGAGAAGCTTTACTTTTAAGGGTAAACATGTAATAGAAATGAATGCTTTTGTCCTTTTTTATCCTTGGATAGTGTAAGAGCAAAGCATTGATTATGTCTTGTGTTTTTATAGTGCCTTAACACTGTTTAGCATCATTTCATACACAATATCTCGTGTATTTCTTCTGATCCTCACAGTCATTATTATTTCAATTCAATCATGAGTCACCCATGGCCAGAGAGGGTAAATGGGTAGTTCAAGATGACTTAATAAATAGCCTTGCTTTCTTTCTAAATTTGTACCTGTCTTTATCTTAACTGCCATGTATTTGCAGATTTTCATGTTTAGATCTTCCATTATGATTCATTCTCGCTTTGGTCTTTTGTTTACTCCTGTTAACCCAGTGACACACTTTTTGTTTCCCACTGACTCCCAGGCCATCAGCATTGCCTTTCCTTCCCCAGAAAACTCCCAGTGCTTCTCATTTTCACCGTCATGATTAGTGGCACCAGTACTCAATAAAAATATTTGTTTAGGAGAAAGCACTCAATAAATGTTTGAATGAATAGAAAATGAAAGAACAAGCATGTCATTGTACAGACACTCTGATGATTTTCCTCTGTCACCTTACTTCCTGTATTTTGTCTGTTACCAAGTCCTGCTTGTTCTTTCTGCTGTTCTGTCTTTTCTGGTAATAACTTTCTTGATTTCTATAGTTTCTTCTTCTTCCTCCTTCCTCATTCCTCCTCCTCCTCCTCCTCCTCCTTCTTCTTCTTCCTTTCTTCTTCTTCTTCTTCCTTTCTTCATCTTCTTTTTTCCTTCATTGCCTCCTCATTTAGGTCTGTTTTCAATAGAACTGCTAAAATAATCTTGGGTTTTATGTAACTTTTTCTTATTATAGAAGCAGTACTTGTAGAACATTTTAAAGTCCTGGTAAGAAAAAAGAAGAAACTAATAGTCATCTGGAATTTCACTTTTTTCATAGATTGTTGTTTTTAAAGACTGTATCTTGCTCTGTTTCTGTTGCCCAGGCTGGAGAGCAGTGGTGCAAACGTGGCTCACTGCACCCTTGAGCTCCTGGGCTCAAGTGGTCCTCCCACCTCAGCCTCCCAAGTAAGTGGGATTACAGGAATATACCACCATGCCCAGCTAATTTTTGTACTGTTTTACAGAGGGAATCTTTCCGTGTTGCCTAGTCTGGATTTGAACTCCTGGCTGATCCACCTGCCTCAGCCTCCCAGCATGTTGGGATTACAAGTGTCAGCCACCGTACTTTTCAGATTCTTTCTGTGTATGTCCTAGCAACCACAAGAATGATGTCATTTATAGACAGATTCCTCATCTGGGAACGATTATTGGTGATCTACCTTAAAACAAAGCAAGCAACATAACAATGCTTGAGTGGCCAAAATAGATGTAAAAATACAGCTCATATACTTGCTTAATTTAAATCAGAAAACATTATTTAATTGTATGGTATGCAAAATACATGCTAGGCACTTTTGGGGGCCAAGAGATAAATCTTATTTCTTAATTTCTAGCAGTTCTGAATTCAGTGAGAAACATAAACCTATTCACTCTTACTTAAGATGCAGTCCTAGCAAATGTGGTTATGTGTTTTCATGATGCACAGCAAATGAAAACTTAGGAATTTGTGGGATGAAGGTAATCCTCTACTACCAGCCAATGTCCTATGAGCGGCAAGCATGAAACTGATATTAAAACACTGCACAAGTGGGCATATAAAGTAAGAAATTACAACATTCGGAGTCCATGTAAAGTGGTAGCAAGTAGCTTCTGAGGGCATATCACTCTGTGTTATAATTTAATAACAACATTTCTATAATGATGATTTTGTACCATCAGAAAACTTTATTCTGTTCAATAGGCAGGAAAGCAACTAATACATTTTAGAGAAATTTGCAACAGAAATTATTAAAGTTTGTCAGTCAAAAGGGATAGAAACTTTTATTAAAAATTGATGATGTGGCAGGTATATACCAATATTGATGAAATTACCGTACTATTATTTTTACTGTGAGTATGAAAATATGGAAGCACATCCCCAAATTATTTCATTCATTCCCAATAGTTTTCTTAAGGTTCTTGTCAGGAAAGCCTAGTATTGCATTTCTGCTCCTCCTTTTCATGGCAGATATTCTAGATGCCATGAGATGATATTCTAGCTTTAGTGTGCAAATATGTTGAATATTTAACATACAGTGTGTTTTTCAAGGGGTCCCTAATGGCTGAGGGCACTGGATTTCTTTGTTAGCAGTTGCTCTCTGAGTGCGATTGCCCTCTAGATTCAGTTACCAAAAAAGTAAGTTCCACCCTTGGTATGACTAAATGAGCACAGATTTTTTTTTCCTCAGGCCTTGCTGTCTAAATGGGAATCCCGAAAGGTCCATGCCTAGATGAGCTGGAAAAAAGAAAAATGATGTCTAGTCTTTTTTGTTGGCTCATGCCTTTTCCTTAAACCATAAGAATAGATGTACCTCTATTTTTCAAAAACAAACTGTGGTCATGAACCACATAACAATGTTTCGGCCAATAATGGACTGTGTGTACAAAGCTGGTCCCATAAGATTATAATACTGTATTTCTTACCTCTGTGTTACCATTGTCTGCAGTATTCAAAGCAGTAATGTGCTGTACAAGTTTGTATCTTAGGGGTGAAGAGCTATACCATATAGTTTAGGTGTTGCGTAAGCTCTACCTTCTAGTCTCGTGTGAGTACCCTCTATGATCATAAAACAAAATTGTCTAATTATTTATTTCTCAGAAGATATCCCCACGGTTAAGCAATGCACAACTGTAATAGCCTAGCCCAGAAGGCTTGTGGCTAGGATGATCAGGAATCAAGCCTGCTCAGCTTGTCACCTGCTTCATGTTAGGCAGTTTCCCATGGTTCCCATATGAGGTATTTCAGTCCAGCAAGGGAAACAAACACATATGCAGATATTTGCAGTATAGCCTTATGAGTTCTGTAGTAATGAGCTCAAAAGTGTTCTAGGAACACAAAAAGGGAAAGGTAACTACTTAGGGAAGTCTGCAAAGGCTTTGAAGTAAATGATACTAGTGCTAAATTTAAAGACTGAAAGAGAGATTATAAAGTGGAGAATGAGGTGAATGGCATTTTGGGCAAAAAGCAAAACAAAACAAAAAGCATATAGTGAGTGCACAGACCAAGGAGGGTGGGAGGATGGGAGGATGGCTGGGGTGGAGCCTGGCGCTGGTGCCAGAATGCCATCAGCCTTGCCTCTGCCAGGAACATTCCATGCCAGCGTCATGCCACCATATAAGGTGCATTTCAGTTTTATATGGAATTTTGTCGGAGGGGACTTTTTATCTCAGGCATGTATTATGAATGATTTTAAAATGGAGTTCATATAAGAGAAGAAATAAAAAGCTGTGGAAAGGTTATAATAGTCAACTCATTCTGAAAAAAAAAGAACAGTTACATTTCTATATGAGAGAAAAATAGCAATGGACACAAAAAAAAAAAAAAAAAAAAAAAGTTTCTGGTGAATTTAAGCCCATACCAAGCATGTGACATAAAGCAAATAATGGGTGATTTAAAAAATTACCTATAATATAAAATGACTTTTAGGAGTGAATTTCTATCGAGTACATGTAAGAAAAGTAAATATAAAGTACAAACCCAGCAACATGTATAATAAATTTGTGTGAAATCCTAATAAAGGTTACCATTACATATGAATACAATAAAATAGTTCAGAAAAATGGATACAAAGCATAACAAAACAAATTTAATGGAATCCCAGTGTTATACACATAGTGTAGTAAAAGCAAACATTTTATTGACAGCAACAGAAAAATCGAATTCCAGTAAAAACACATTTCATTAAAGATTTAAGCTATATAAGTGTAAAAACCTAGTCCCCAATGTAAAAAGCTATCCCCAGATGTAAAAAACTGTTGCAAAAGTTTTCACCTTCATCCTCAAACCTTAAAAATTCACCATCTTCAGACCCAGGTAAACAGAGCCTGAAAATCTACCATCATTGCCAGAACCCAAATGATATTCTTTCTTACTGGAACTCACTGCCCTGTAAATTGAGTCAGCCCCATGTGTAGAACACCACTTTCCAGTCCTTTTACAGTGTTTGGTTGCCAAGTTTATACTGTTAAGCTGGAACTGAGTATTATAGCAATGCCTTTGTCACCCTTGAGCCACAGATTGCAATGGTAATAAATTCAAATTAGAGTCTGTGAAAGATAAATTCCACCTCTAATGGGATAGATTTGTTGTGTGCAGTTTATTTCTGTGAAGGAAAGGACCTGTACTTTCCGGGATGTTTTCTGTGGCTGTGCTTGTCATGAGGAGGGTGGGGAAAGGAAACAGTAGGGGCTGGTAATCATTAGCCATCCATTTCCTTGGTGGTCAATCTACCATCCGTAATATGGTATCTTAAGCATAGATGATATTTGGGGATAAGTATGTGCATCTAGATAAGAGGTTTCTTTCTTACAGGTATTATGTAATAAATGAGATTTGTTTGCCTTTGATTTGTTGAGATGTTGCAGTAGAATTTGGTGACAAATGTAAGTCTATGCATTTTTCACTGAGTTCTTACTATATTTAAGATAGAACCATATAATACTTTAGTATTCACCTATTTCCTTAATATTTATTCCAGGTATCCTCAGCTAGATTTTTACCTGCTTAAAGGTATCTTATCTTTTTAATCCCTTCGTATAAGGTGGAACAGCAGTGATGGCTTATTTTATTATTTTATTTGAAGGAGTGTGGCATAGTGGAAAATTCAGAGGCCTGAGTCTTACTTCGTAACTAGCTCTTAACTAATAGTATAATCTTGAGCAAGTTCTTTTACTGCTTTTGCCTTTAATGATTCACCTGTAAAAAGGGGGTAATTTGAATACATATATATGTATCTATGTATCTTTTTTTATATACTTCAGTTTTT
>NW_016107337.1:5391866-5406268 GCF_001604975.1 Cebus imitator
ACACCTGGCTGATTTTTTGTATTTTTTGTAGAGACGGTTTCATCATGTTGGTCAGGTTAGTTACCTGGGCTCAAGGGATCCACCCACTTCGGCCTCCCAAAGTGCTGGGATTACAGGCGTGAGCCACCTCACTTAGTCTAGTTTTTAAAACTTTAAAAGATAATTGTAAATTCACTTTCAATTGTAAGAAATAATACAGAAGAATCTTGTTCATCCTTCACCTGTTTCTTTCAATGGTAACAGCTTGTGTAACCTTAATGTATCACCACTGGGAAATTGACATTGATACAGCCCACTGACTTTATTTAGATTTTACCAGTTTCATATGAACCATGTGTATGCATGTGTGTGATATTATCATGTGTGGAGTCATGTGACCCCCATCATTGTAGACACAGAACTGTTCGTCACATGAATCTTTCATGTTGCCTTTATATAGCCATGTTCCCTCTTTGCCACCCCCGACATTCCTAACCCCTGGGATAATTAATCTCTTTTCCATTTTTGTGACTTTGTCATTTTTAGAATATTATATACATGGAATTGCACAGTGTGTAAACTCTTTGAGATTGGCTCTTTTCACACCCCATAATTCCTTTGAGATTCATCCAAGTATCAATACTTCATTCCTTTTGATTACTGTGAATATCCACAGTTTACCTCTTCACCCATTGAAAGACATTTGGGTTGTCTCCTGTTTGGGGATGTTATGACCGAAACTGTGATGAACGTATGTATACATTTTTGTGTAAACTTGTTGTCATTTCTCTTGGATAAACACCTAAAAATACAATTGCTTTCTGTGTCTTATGGTAAATGCATGTTTAGTTTTATAAGAAAATGTCACAGTCCTTTCCATAGTGGCTGTACCATTTTACATTTGTACCAACAATGTATTTTGAGTTAATTTTTGTAGAGCATGTGAGGTTTAGGTTTAAGTTCATGTTTTTTGCCTATGGAGGTTCAATGCTTCAGAACCGTTTGTTAAAACAGTCTTTCCTCCATTGAATTGCCTTCCTGCCTTTGACAGAAATCAGTTGGAGATATTTGTGTGGGTCTATTTCTAGGTTCTCTGTTCTGTTTCATTGATGTGCTCTGCTGGTACCATACCATCTTGAGTTATGGTAGCTGTATAATAAGCCATAACATAGGGATAGGTGACTTTTCTTATTTTATTCTTTTTTTATCGAAAGTGTTTTAGTTGTTCTAGGTCCTGTGCCTTTCCATATGCATTTTAGGACAAGCATGTCTATGTCTACAAAAATCTTGCCAGGATTTTGATAGAAATTATATCCAACCTATAAATCAGTTTAGGAGAATTGACATTTTTACTATGTTGAGTCTTTTGAGCCATTACCACAATATGTCCCTCAATTTATATAGGTCTTCCTTGACTTATTTCATCAGCAATTTGTAATTTTCAGGGTATAGATCCTGAATATGTCTTTGTTAGATTTGAATCTAAATATTTATCTTTTTTGAGAGGTAATTGTAAGTGATACTGTATTTTATTTTATTCTATTTTACTTTATTTTTGAGATGGATTCTTGCTCTGTCACCCAGACTGGAGTGCAGTGGCACAATCTCAGCTCACTGCAGCCTCCATTTCGAGGTTCAAGCAATTCTTCTGCCTCAGCCACCCGAGTAGCTGGGATTACAGATGTGCATTACCATGCCAGGCTAATTTTTGTATTTAGACTAGAGATGGATTTCACCATGTTGACCAGGTGGTCTCGAGCTCCTGACCTCAGGTGATCTGCCTGCCTTGGCCTCCCAAAATGCTGAGATTACAGGTGTGAGCCACTGCGCCCAACATGGTACTGTGTTTTAAATTTCATTCTCCACACATTTATTGTAAGTATATAGAAATTTGACTTTTTTGCATGTTCATCTTGCATCCTGCAATCTTGCAAAGCAAGTGTCTTTAGGAGTTCTTTAGGAGTTTAAAATTCTACAATAATATTGAACTAATTATTCTTTGTCTCTAATGATGTTAAAATGAATAAAAATGGGGTTAAAGTTTTCTAGAGAAGTTTTAAGTCCAACTTAAAGAAGAACTTATTAACCAAAAATATGACCACTTCAGCAGTCTACCTAGAAAATACCTCCTTCTTTGAGAGCTTTGACAATGTTAAAATTAACTGATTGACTTATGTATTTTACTTTCCATGAAGACTGTTGCTCAGCTTTAAAGAGTATATTTAGTCCTTCCCCATTAAACCTCAAAGATCTCCTGGTCATTTTAAACGAACTGGTAATAGTATCCTCAAAGTAGAAGAATTAACGTGTGTGTGTGTGTATGTGTGTGTGTTCAGAACCTCTGTATTTAAAAAGCTGGGTTACTCAATAAGTCTGGAAGTTTTAGTTCTTATCCTCTGAGATAAAATATCAATTATGTCTTAAAGTATCTGCTTAGGAAATGAATAGTTGCTGCTGGAACCACATGTAAAATTCACTCAAGAGCAACTACTAAAAAATGTCAGTGAACAGTGTGCAAGTCATTAGTCAATGAATTGAGTACATCAATGATATCAGTATGGCCTGGATTACCTAGGTGGAGAGGCAAATCTCTGCAAAATCAAAAGAGTGGTTTAGTCTGGCATGATTCATTAGAAGCATTCCCTGATACGAATCCAAGATAGTTGACTGACTCGTTCTTCAAAATATTGAATATTATACACAATACTCAGCAGTACAGAAAATAAAAATATACTCTTTATTCATTTGATATTACTTTGGAATTAATAGTGTCAGCTAGTTTTTAGTATAGCAGAGGAGATGGGCCCATCCATTTTACTTTAGCAGTTTTTATTACAATCTTCTGAAGTATTTGCTTCTCTGTCCCTTAAGGATAATAAACAGTGGTGACTTAGGAACATCAGACACCAGGCTGTGTTTTAATATGAGGAGTCTTGCATTGCTCAGGCCATTAACATCTGGATAAAATGGCCCTAGATTGTTGTAATTTTGCAGATGTTTCGCAGATATTTTCTGTCCTTCCTCCATTTTGGGATATTTGGGTGTGCCTTTTTTGCTTCAGAATCATACTTTATTAACAAGTCTAAATTCATGATTCTGTGGATAGCTTCTGTTAGAGATCGAGTGGTTGTTCTTAGGTGTCACAAGGAAAAATTAGCATTCAGACAGAAAGTTTTCTCAGCAAGGCAATTTTACTTTCTGCAGAAAGGGTGCTCCGGTTAGCCATCTTGCCACAAGAGTACAATGAACAAAGGAAAGGCAGGCATGTTTATTCTTTGCATTGGGTCTTTACTGCTGTGTCAGATCTCCATTGGTTGGAGACAGAGCTCACAATCTAAACTGAGCCTGATTGGCTAACAACGTGAAACTTTTCTAAATAGGTAAAGGCAATGGAGAACAAAGGAAAAGAGGAAGTTCCTTGCAAAAGGACCTGGAAAAGTAATAACATTCTTAAATAAGGAAGGGGCATAGGCTGCAAGCTGGGACATGCCTGTGAGCACATCTAGCAAAAATATCTTGGTTAAAGTACCAGGGAATAGAATGTATTATGTGCCTATGAGCATGTCTAATAGCTACTTAGAATAGGGCTTAACAAACAGTTATTAGCACAAAGCAAGAAGACTTTGAAGAAAGTCTTTAAAACAAACTATTATTTCTAACATTTATTATTATTATTATTTAACAAGAAGTGAAACTTTGAAGAACTTTTTACTTTCTACAAATCCTCCTCTTGACTTTATAGTTTTTCTCTTCAAACTTTCTTAACTTGTTTGGCTTAGTTGTTCTGCCTGAGTCTCTAAAAGAAAAAGCTTCTCTTGTTTTATGATGTGTTTTTCTTTTTCTGGTTGATGAAATGCCAGGGTTAAAGGGATAGCTAATTGAACTAGAGAACAATTATTTGGTGAGTGTCTAGTAAAGGTCCTCTGCAATACTACTATACATCTGCTTGCAGATGAATAAGGGCAGACTGGTGGGTCAGCTCTTGGAAGTGCTTGACTTACTGTATCCTGTTAAGTTTCTAAGGAACACTAAAATTTCCCCTTGTCTTTGGAGACACGAAGTAGAGCTGATCTTGGAAGACGGAGGGTGGATGGCCTTTGGGGGCTGACTTGCAGGGTGCTGCACTTCAGGAAATAGCAGAGAGAGAGTTTGGCACAGTTCATTATCCTAGGCTGTAGGATTTTGGAAAAGAGCTGCTATGCAGTTTATGTCCTCTCAATTAGAGGAATATCTGAGTGGAAAGGGGACAACGTGGGTCTCTGGCTTACTGTGCATAAAAGTGTAACAGTTGCTTTTGTTTAGAATGCAGGTGGAATATTTAATCTTTTCTAGCCAGGCATTTACATACTGATACGTTGTCTTAATTGCTATGATTTACTTTAGGTTTTTTACTTCTACTACAGAGACTTTGGCTTTGTCATTGTGTCTAGGAGAAGTAGTTTGATAGAGATTGAAGGAGAGTAATGTGTTTGGTGAAATGGATATATGGTTTTAAGGACTGACAAAGACTTGTGGAAGCAGTCTGCCTTAAACTTTTAGTGTTCTATAGGACATTAGACTAAGCAGAACATAGAGATTCTGTTTTAAATGGACAAGAGTCTGATTTTTACTAATTAATACAGCTTGTATTTCTGGATTGTTAATATCTCTACAGGAAGAGATCTCATTATGTCTTCCTAATCTGAGGAAGTCTAAGAGGGATAGAGATATTTTCCTGCAGTAGTAAGCTGTCTTTGGTTATGTAAATCTCTACAAGGTATAACTAAACAGGCATTAAGAGTAATAACTTGAGGTGAGTTAGATCTAAATACATTAAGAAGATGGGAAGTAGTTAAAGGAAAGAAAAGAAAAAGATAGCTAGACTCGGCTTTTCTTAGCTTTAATTTAGTAGGCCTTGATCTTGGAACAATGGCCTATGATGCTGACAGCGATGGTGCTTTCTTGACTCGGGTGTGATGTGTTCATCCTTTTTCTGCTGTGTGTGCAAACAGCAGTCTCCATGGTTAGCAGCATGAGGTAGGGTCGTTCCCAGGCTGGCTTGAGTTTTCCTTCTTTCTATCCTTTGATGAGGATGTGCTCCTTAGGCTGGTGCTGGTGTACTGGAAATTCTAGGAGTGGTGCCTGTGTGAAGAGATCTTTTATTATCTTTGTTGAAGAGCAGGTTAGTGCTTTAGGAAAAACTTGTGCTTTTGTTTTGATGTCAAGTTTACAGAAAAACTGGATGATACCTTTTTAACTTTAGGCAATATGTTTACATACAGAATTTCCTTTATAATTAACATTTGAAAACTTGTTTAAACTTTCAAAACAATTTTTTAAACTTTTTAATGTAGGTAAAAATCTACATTTTTATGCCTCTTTATAATCCTTTTACCAAAAGTATAATTTACTTTCTTTATACACCTTGCACATAAACTGTTTCTTCAATAGTTTTGCATTTAGGAGACCCAATTACTTTTAAGCTATACAACATTTCCTGCATAAATTCTCCTTTATAATATTTTTCATGACTTCCACAGACAATCTTGGATATGTTTCGACTTTCTTTCTTTCTTTGCTTCTCCTTCTCTTTGCCTCCTTGTCTGTCTGTCTCTCTCTCTTCTTTTTACACTATCTCTTTCCATAGTCCCACTTTCTGTGTCTCTCTCTGCTTTCACTCATTCTTTCCTTCTATCTTTCACTCACAGAGTATCTTCCTTAAGTATCTTATTCATGCACGCACGCACTCGCTCTCTGTCTTTCTCTCTCTCCCCCTCTCCTCCCTCCCCCTTCTCTCTCTTCTCTTCCCCTTCTCCTCGTCCCTCTCTCTCTCTCTCTATCTTCTGTTTCCTCTCCTCACACTCAGTCTGTTCCTTTCTCATTCTCTCCTTTGGATCTTGATCAGCTGTTACTTTTTTACACATAGAAGTCGCAGAATCTTGAACTGGAGAAGGGGACTTTGTGGCCTGAGGCTGCTGCCTGGGAATGTCGGGAGGCCTGGCTCTGAGGCTGCTCTTTCCCTGGCGGGGATATTCAGCCTTCCTCCATCAGGACACAGCGGCCGGGGCAGCAGCAGAAGCGGCCCGTCCTCAGCTGTGATCTCGCCTCAGTCCTGACCTCCCTTCAGCACACGGCCGCTAGTGGTCTTTGCAGGCTGTGCTGCCCCTGCCTCAGGGGGCCTTTGTTGGGGCTCCCCCTGAGCTGCCTTGGCCCACAGCCTCCGATGCCTCCATATACTTGCTCTTGGGAGGCTCCCCACCTTCTGTCTCCCCCGGCATCGGCATCTGGGCTTGTCCGTCCCCCACCCGCCAGTCCTAGGCTGCCGAGGCATAGGCAGTGGCCTTGGCACTGCTCGCTCCGCCCCTTCCTCTTAGGCGGCAAAGGCAGAGGTGCCATGCCACTCCCCCGACCCCCTCGCCTCCTGAGGCCTCTGGTTCTCTCACCTTGAGCTCCTGCTGGCTTCTCTTTCCTTGGTCCCGGGTAAGGAATACGTCACTGCCTTCCCCACGGCTCCTCTTACTTTGATATGTCTTGCCTAAGGAATACTTTACCGCCCCGGCGGCTTCTCTTTCCTTTCCCCGTTTTTAGAAACATTCCCATGTTGGGTGCCGGTTAGACTCAACCCCTCTTGACTTGAGGTCTCTTGCTTATCCCGTTTTCTAGAGGCTTGCCCTTTTCCCCAGGGAGGATTCTGTCTTCCTCCCTTACAGAGGTCGTTCTCCTTTCCTTTCTTCTCACCTTCTCTGGCCCATTGGCCATATGAAAAGATCACACATCTTGCAGATCTGTTTGTTTCACCCTGTCTGGTCTCTAAAATCGCAGAGAGGACCGCACTTAGACTAAACTCACACATGCACACCTACACTCACTCAACTTCCAGATTTTTGACCACCAGGGAAGTACCTTGTCACTCCCTTGTGACACTTCCTACCTTGGTCTGTGCACAGAGTTGCTTGGCTGCCAGCACTACAAGCCTGTCCCACTCCCCACACCCCATTTGCTGAGAGTCTTGGTTTATTCCTCTAACCAGGTAGGTCCGGATTTCTTACTCCTGAAGCTGCCACAGGGAGGCAGCAGGGCGCCTCCTCATGAGAGAGAACTAGAGACCGCCCCTGGAGGGGAATGGGTCCCTGTATGGGCCACCATTTGTTAGAATGCTTGTTCCTAGGTGTCACAAGGAAAAGTTAGCATTCAGACAAAAAGTTTTCTTAGCAAGGCAATTTTACTTTCTGCAGAAAAGGTGCTCCGGTTAGCCATCTTGCCACAAGAGTACAGTGAACAAAGGAAAGGCAGGCATGTTTATTCTTTGCATTGGGTCTTTACTGCTGTGTCTGATCTCCATTGGTTGGAGACAGAGCTCACAATCTAAACTGAACCTGATTGGCTAACAATGTGAAACTTTTCTAAATAGATAAAGGCAATGGAGAACAAAGGAAAAGAGGAAGTTCCTTGCAAAAGGACTTGGAAAAGTAATAACATTCTTAAATAAGGAAGGGGCATAGGCTGTGAGCTGGGACATGTCTTTGAACATGTCCAGCACAAATATCTTGGTTAAAGTACAAGGACATAGATTGTACTGTGTGCCTATGAGCATGTCTAATAGCTACATAGAATAGGGCTTAACAGAGTTATTAGCAAAAAGCAAGAAGACTTTGAAGAAAGTTCATCTTTAAAACAAACTATTATTTCTAACATTTATTATTATTATTCTTTAACAAGAAAGGAAACTTTGAAGAGGAAGTTTTTACTTTCTACAGCTCCTTACCGTTTTACTACCAGTAAAGTCCACAATCTTTAAGACTGGTAATTTCTTCATCATTGCCGAAAGACCTTCCATATCTTCAACAATAATTACAGAAGTTTACATCTAGAACTGTAGAGTGTTTCTGTCCGTACCAGAGGGATGCAGAGTACTGGAGCATGCTAGCTCTTTTTGACCTGATTTAAGCCAGGAAAATAGTGGAAGAAAGGTGAGCAGCACAAGTTGGATTAGCACTACTTTTATCAAATGCTGAAACTTCCTAAATGTAGCCAAGACTCTTCTTATCACCAGTGTCAGCTTCCCATGTGAGGAAATCAAAGTGCAAGTGCAGGAAATTATTTGTATTGGGTTTGGCATTGAACCCGGCCTAACTGACCTCTCAGTGTTTGCATGGACAACTGGAGGAATCAGAATCAGTACAACAGTGAGGAAAGGTGTGGCCTACATCCTATAATATTTTTATTTTGTGTATATTACTTTTTGATGTTTTAGAAAGGTTAAAAATGTGTAGAGGAGAGCAGAAATATATAATAAGGAAATAGAATAGTTCCTCTGTAGCTTCCATTCAGATCACTTCATAGTAAGCACCTCAGGTACTCAGACTTTCTTGAAATCAAAGTCAGGAAATATTCCAGGCTGGGTAGAGTGACTCATGCCTGTAATACCAGCACTTTGGGAGGCCGAGGTGGGAGGATTGCTTGAGCCCATAAGTTCAAGACTGGCCGGGGCAACACAGCAAAACCCTGTCTCTATAAATAAGTAATAAGAAAAAGAAGGAAAAAAATGTCAAGTTTCCCATTCAAAAAGATTTTTTAAATTATAACTTTTGATTGTCTCTATATAAAATTTTAATAGCGTGTTTAATTTGGAGGTAGCTTTAAAAACGATTTCATTCTAAAATGAAATGAAATAAGAAAAATAGCTTTTGATTCTCGCCTTCAAATCTTTAAATACCCAGTTGGAGTCCTGACTTCCAGAGTGGTGTGGTAAAGCCAACTGCTCTGCCCTGCCTGGTGGTTCTGGTAGGGAAGTGCTATAGACAGAATGTTTGTGTCCTTCAAGAATTCATGTGTTGAAACCTAATCTCTAGTGTGATGGTATTCGGAGGTAGGACCTTTGGGAGGTGATTAGATCATGAGGGTAAAACCCTCATGAATGGGATTCATGTGCTTAAAAGAAAAGGCCAGAGAGCTAGGTAGCCCTCTTTCCACTATCTGAGGACACAGTGAGAAGATGGGTGTCTGTGAACCACAGGAACCAGGTGTTTACCAGACATCTAATCTGCTGGTGCCTTGATCTTGGACTTCCCAGTCTTTACAACTGTGAGAAACAAGTTTCTGTTTATAAGCCACCCAGTCTGTGGTACTCTGTTGTAGTGGTCTGAGCTGACAAAGACATTTCCTCAGCATTGCATTCCCAGACCTCTGATTTTTCTCCTCTCTTGTGTGCTCATGGTCTTTCCATGTGCCTATCAGAGCTCTTATTGAGGCTTTCTTATTATATTTCTGTGATTCTTTTATTTGTGCCCCTTCTTTCCACTGCATTGAAAGTTTCATGAGCATAGACTTTTAGTGACACACACACACGTGTGTGTATATTTCACTGTTCTCCTTTATGCTTCTAATACCTAGCAAAAATATTTGTTGAATGTATGATGACTTTTCAAAAGAACGCTCTTTTCAAAGGTCTACTAAAATATCTTTGCTCCTTATTATCTCTGGGAAAAAGGAGACTGGTGTATGTGTGGGCTGGAATAAATATTCAAGCTTTAGAATTTTTATCTTCTTTGAAATCTTTCATACAACTTCTTTTATGAAGAGCTCCATGAAAATGATCTTTAAATAAGAAAATTAAGAGGTGTTTTGGTTGGGAATTAATGTTTTAACATATACTTTAAAATTGTGTATTATACAGAGATACAGAAGGTGTTTATATAGTGTCTATCACTTATCTGCTGTTTCCCTGGAAAAATGTACATGTTTCAGGCTGTAAACAACTTATTTGCCTTTTGAAGTTAGAGAGTAAATTGTGGCTTTTGCATATTTTACCTTCTTTTTGTGGAATATCCTTCAGATGCTAACACATGAACAAAAGACTTCAACTTTAAAAAACAAAATGTGTGACCTTTGGCATTCATAAACACATAGTAATTTGCTCTGTATACGGTCTTACGATAAGTACTATTTGGCTGCCAGCCAAGTCTCATTTCTTGTACTAGTGCTGTCAGGGACACATGGTTATGTTTGTAAGGAGAGTGTAAGTGTAAGAAGTCTGCAAAACTACTTATAGAATCCCACCGCCTACAGATTCTGTATTTCAAAGTACTAAATTAAAGGACATCATCTTAAAATACAGCTGAATAATAAATTTCTTGCATTTACAAAACTGTTCATTGATTCAGTCCATAGGCCAAATATATGAGAAATATTGGTGGGAAATAATACCTTCTACATCATTTGCAGTGGGACAGAGTTGTAGGTACATTTTAGCCAATGTAGAGTTGTCTTTTGACTCACCTCTTGAGTTGGAGATGAAAGCAGGTTGTTAGCAGGGAAATGTTACCTGGCTTGCAGGCTTGTCCTCTGTGAAGAAGATTTAAGCATGGATCCCTTTGGTTTAAGAAAGGTTGCTGCTGCTGCTGCTGCTGCTCCTGCTGCTGAACAAGCTCTGGGACATAGAGTAAGGCAAAGAATGGTGTGCCATTGCCGAGCACTTTCTCTTCCAGTTTCTCATCCACCTTCCACTGTGGTTCTGATTTCCTGTGCTTTCTTGAGTGTGGTTTGAGCCCAGGAAGTAGAATAGGATGATATGGACAATGATCAGAAACATCGATGGTCCCCTTTTGGGCTCATTCCAGGCAGAAGCTTTTAAAAGAGTGAGAATGGGTTTCATTCTCTCTTCCTGGTTTGATCACTATTTCTATTTTCTTATGACCCACTTCTGACTGAAGCCTCCCAGAGGCGATACCTATCTCTCACTGCTGCTAGTGGCACATACCGTTCTAAGTAGAGCCCTGTTCTCTCCCAATAGTACTTCTTTTTTCTTTATATTTGTGATCCCTTTCACACATGGGGCTGATGTCAGATTGCTGGAATGATTCATTCTTCATAAACCATCACATTGAATATTAATCAGTCTTGCAAACTAATTCTCGGTAAAGGTATTGCCAGAACTACAGTTTATTGCATATTTACCATGCATCGGTTACTTTACTAGGTATTTCCATTTCCATTTGATCCTTTTAGCTAACCTGTCAACCCTATTTTATAGATGAGGACTGAAACTTGAAGTGCAGAGAGGTTAAAAACTTTCTCCAGAACAACCTAGTAAGGGGCAGGGCTGGGATTAGATTCCAGCTTTACTCAATTTCACAGTAAACAAAGACTCCTTTCCTGGGCTATTTATAGGTTAGCCAGGAATACTGGGTTAGTGATATGAATATGATTTAGGCTGGGCATGGTAGCTCATGCCTGTGATCCCAACACTTTGGGAGGTAGAGGAAAGAGGATCATTTGAGCCCAGGAGCTCAGGACCAACCTGGGCAACACAGACCCAGTCTCTAGAAAAAATTTAAAAAGGAAAAAAGTAAACTAGGAGTGGTGGCATGTGCCTGACATCCCAAGTATTTGGGAGGCTGAGGCAGGAAGGTCTTGAGCCCAGGAGTTTGAGGCTGCAGTGAGCTATGATCATGCCACTGCATTCCAGCCTGGCAACAGAGCTAGACCCTTTCTCTAGAGAGAAAAGAAGAAGATGATGAAGTAGTAGTAGTAGTGGTGGTGGAGGAAGAAGTAAGAAAGAACAAAAAGATGACAGAAGATAGATTTAAACCTATTGATAGAATTTCTGGCATCGTTCATAGCCATTTGATATGTTCCTAGCCATTTGATACATATCTTTGCTAGGGATCTCTCTGGCACCTTGAGTTCATGCCAGAGGAGTAGTAATCTACTTAAATGGTATGTTTAAAAATTTAATATTTATAACTAAGAACAATTTTATTAGCAGTGATATTTTTATATGACATATTAAAGTTACAACATCTTTCTTATTTGATTCTCTCAATAACGTGGATTCTTAGAAGAGTGGAAGTGAGAAGTTATTGCAGTAGTCCAAGTGAAAAATGATGATAGCAATAGAAATAGAGAGAAGTACACAGATTGAAAAATACGTGTTGGGGTAGCAGACAGAGGAGGCTGCAAAGGGAAAAGAAATGTAGAAACATATGGTGGTGTGGTAGATACTGTAGATTGGCTCATTTAATATATCTGCCGTGTATTATATTCCTATGCTGCTGTGGCCTAAATTTCCTAGAATGTCCTGTAGCTATAATTCTGTGTGTGTGACTGTTTCTTCCAAGACTGTGCACCCATATGAGGCGTGTGACAGAAGGCACAAAGACGACAGTGAGGTCGTTGCCATGTGCAGAAGAGATCTTCCGGCAAACACAGTGGCAAAGTTTCCTGGTGCTACACAGGCATCTGTGGTGGAAGTTCTAGACCTTGTTGTGGTAGGAGGCAGTGCCAGGGTATTCTTGCTAGCTCAGACTTGTGATGTGGTTGGACTTCTCTCCTGGCTATGTGCAGTTGTCTTGTTGATCATTCCAGCCTGATTCTCCAGGCTTCTAGGAAATTGAGGAACTATCAGTAATCCTCTTTATGTTTAAGCCAGCTAGGGAAGTCTGCTGTCTGCAAATGCAAATTGGGAATGCTACTATAAAGCCAATAAAAGATGATGCTTCAAGGAAGCTAATTGTGTTTAGTACTGTTTAAAACGGAAATTGGAAGCGTTTTTTAAACTTAGTGATAGGCTCATTTATGACCCTGGAGAGAGCATGGTTTTTTGGTTTTGTTTTGTTGTTGTTTTGATGGAATTTGTTTAACAATTGATTGTTAAAACAATCAATTACGATAAATTGAAGAGTAAACAGGAGGTAGCGAGGTAAAGCCAACCTGGAGAGACAACTTTATTGATAACTCGACTGACAGGAATAGAGCAGAGGAGCAGTAGTTGAGCAGGATCGGGGGATTTTCTGGAATTAGGGTGAAATAATGTGTATGAAGCAATTTTTAATGAAGTGTCTTATACTTAGGGCTTAGTAACTGGAGCTCTTGTTATGATTGCTGCTATTATTATTATTGTTGTTGTCATTTTATCCCCTGTATACTTTTAAACAGGGTTGTCCAATCCTTTGGCTTCCCTGGGCCACATATAAAATACGCTAACATTAACAATAGCTGGTGAGCTAAAACACACATACACATACACACACACACACACACACTGCCTCATAATGTTTAAAGAAAGTTTATGAATTTGTGTTGGGCCACAGTGAAAGACATTCTAGACCACATGTGGCTCGTGGGCCATGGGTTAGACAAGCTTGCTTTAGAGTATTGTGGGTATGGGATACACTCCTGTCTCCCGATTTTACAGATCTTTTTTCAGCTCTTGCAGACTGGCCCCATTGCCATATTATCTTCACTTAATGACATTAATTAAATAAACATTTTTGAAGCACCCCAGTATGTGCCAGGTATAAATACAGCAGGTGTTTGGGATTCAAAACTGAGCACAACTTGCTCTCTTCCTCTAAATGGTTTCCAGAGCACTAGGGGAGAGAGATGGTTAAAGCATAAATAAATGCTTTATTTCAAGTCATGCTCCTAGCAGAAGAGTAGAACCACTAGGAGATATGTGTGTGTCTGTTATATTTATTTATTCGTATTCTCTCTGTGTCTCTGTCTCTGTCTCTCTCTCTTATTATGGCTGACTTAGCAGCCCGAAGGCAGGAAGGAAGCATCAGGAGCAGGCTGGAACCCCTCAAGCGTATCTGTTTACCCTAATTTCTACAGTCATTTATCATGGGTTAACCCATTTCTTCTTTTGAGCCATCTCCCTTCTTATGAAAGCCTCAGTGTTGAAGTAGGAAGTGTTTCTCAGTCATAGTCATTCCTGTCTACTCTCTTATACAGTGGTAAGACTTCTATTATAAAGAATGACATTTATGATAAGCAGATATGCAAATTTATTCTAATACGTATTGCCTAATTTCTTGAATACACTGTAGCTGCATTTATTAACAGATTTTATTTAGTCATCTGTGCAGCTAGTAAAAATAATTGGCTATCTGTGAATTAGCACAATCCAAGTTAAAATGCGAATTCATTAGTTTTCAACTTGAGTTTTTAATTTCACCTGCTGTTTACTGCCCAAAGGAAAGATAAATTATATTTTAATGAAATGTATTTGAAAGAAGAACCTTCAGCAACCAATGTTCTTTTTTACTTAAAATCTACTTCTAACCTGCTCTGAAACTTTAAAGATGTTGTGTTAGACTGTGGCAACCACTGATGAATTTGAAAAGTTGTATTTCTAGTTCTTATTGCCAAAGGAATTAAAGGCTTTAGATTAGTTAGTCCAGTTCTTTTTGTTGAAAGAAGTTGAAACCAGCTCATATATTTTTAAAAAGATGGGATGGGTGGGGTGGGGATTTCAATTATGAAGAAGAATATCAAGATTTTAAAGCCCAGAGACACCCGAAGCCAGGCCTCTCGGTGGAAACTCTACAAACTCAACCTGGAGCTCTGTGGGAAGAGTACTGCTGTGTCCCGGGACTCTCCTGCCTTCTGTTTCTGTTTCTCTCAGGGGTCCACTCTCCTCCTCCTCCTCCTCCTCCTCCTCC
>NW_016107337.1:5406459-5463069 GCF_001604975.1 Cebus imitator
CTCTGTCTCCTGCTCCCTTCCGCTTTCTCCTCCAGTGTCTGTTCTCCCACCCCTCCTCCTCCAGGGCCTTCTCTCCTCCTCCTCTTTCCCCTCCTCCTCCCTCATCTTCCTCCTCCTTCTCCTCCTCCTTCTCCAGGGTCTGTTCCTTTTCTCCTTTTCCCCCTCTCCCCACTCCAGTGTCTGCTCCCCTACGCTTCCTCCTCTAGGGTCTGCTCCCTCCTCCTCATTCCCCTCCTCCTCCACCATCCTCCTACTCCTCCCTCCTCCTCTTCCTCCACCTCCTTCTCCTCCTCCATCCTCCTCCTCCTCCAGAATCTGTTCCTTTTCTTCTTTCCACCACCCCTAGTGTCTGCTCCCCCACCCTTCCTCCTCTAGGGTCTGCTCCCTCCTCCTCATTCCCCTCCTCCTCCACCATCCTCCTACTCCTCCCTCCTCCTCTTCCTCCACCTCCTTCTCCTCCTCCATCCTCCTCCTCCTCCAGAATCTGTTCCTTTTCTTCTTTCCACCACCCCTAGTGTCTGCTCCCCCACCCTTCCTCCTCTAGGGTCTGCTCCCACCTCTTCCTCCTCCTCCTCCTCCAGGGATTGACTCTCTTCTTCCTCTTCCTTCTCTCCCCCGTCCCCTTCCTCCTTCATTGGGTGCTCCCCAACCTCTCCAGGGTCTGCTCTCCCCCTCCCCCCCACTCCTCCTCCTCCTCCTCCTCCTCTTCCTGCTGCTGCTGCTGCTGCTCCTCCTCCTCCTCCTCCTCCTGCTGCTCCTCCTCCTCCTCCTGCTCCTCCTGCTGCTGCTGCTGCTGCTGCTGCTGCTGCTGCTGCTCCTCCTACTCCTCCTCCTCCTCCTCCTCGCTCTTTTCTAGTTTCCTCTACTTTTGTGTGCATGTGGCCTGGGCTACTCACCATCATTGCCTCGGTTCTATGCTTGTCACCACCAGCCATCACCACTAACTGACATCAGTTTCTGGGTCTCTCAGATCAGATTCCTGAAAGAAAGGATTCAGTTGGCCTTGTTTCTGCCCAGAGAAATTGTGCGATGTTTTTCTTTTTTTGAGAGCTGATTTGGCCTTTTATTTATACATATCAGAAGTACATTCTCCAACTTGCCCAAAGGTTCTGTTTTAACTGTGTTTTTGAAATGTGTGGCTTGGTCAGAGAAACTATGTCTTAAAGTTTCTGTTGATTCCCAGGTCAGCTGCAATGAACTATGTAACCCATGAAGAAGAGGAGCTCTAGCATACTGTGTCTATTCCCACGAATCTCCCTCTCGCTGTGTGTTTGTGCCTGGGATTTGGGCCAGGGAGGATGGGGAGCTCAGAGTAGAGTCTAAGATGAGAGTGGGCTCTGGGGAGATGAGGTGGGCTCTAGTAGGGGGCATGGAAAAGTTGATGATCTCCAGGGCAACCCTTCTGTTGATGTACGATGGGTTTGGGTAGGGTTCGGGTGAGGAGAGTGTGGGACCCATTGGGAGAAACTCCAGTGGGGAAATGAATGGATGTTCTGTCCCGTGTTCAGGGTCCCCAGCTCTGGCTGTGGCAGTGGCAGTCCGCGGGCCCTGTGTGGCCATCGCAGCTATTGAAATGGACAGCTATTCTTCAGTAGAACAGCTGCTTGGACTCCTTCAGAAAGAAATAGCTGGCTGGGGCTCAAATTCCATCTGCACAAAATAATCACCATAAACTAAATGTGGAAGAAGTAAAGTTAGCATTATTATCATTATGATTGTTCTTGATTATAAATGTTAGAATTCGTTGGGGGAGTAGGGGGCTAGATTTTCTGTGATCCACAGACAGGGAGGAAGAAGTGTTTTGTGTATACCTGGGAACCGGGCAGCTCGATGGTCTGCCCCTTGACAGTTTACCCTGGAGGATGGAATAGTCATTTCCCAGGATTTTGAAATTTTTGAAAATCCCAGGATTTTGAATCGTTATGTCTTGCTTCTGAAATTTTGCCTTTTGATCTCTCTACAGTTTATATTAACCCGGCGATATTTGCAGAAGGAAGGTTGAGAGTCCCATAATTTAAAAATAAACCCAATTTTCTCCGTAGATTTTATTATAAAATAAGCCTTGTATTCCTGGATGCAAAGTCCCCCATACACTACAGTTGAATACTTTGATAAGGAAAGAATTAAGATGGCGACCATTCTGTACTAATACCCATTTCTTTCCCCAAATTATTTTACAATTTACTATCCTTAGTAGCTTAGAAATTGTTTTTAGCCTGAGGGATTCTGTGACCCCACACTTTTGTAGCCCTGGAGACTTGGCATCTATCCTCCTTAGACTTTTATGAGTAGGTGCTACCATATAACATGCATCTGCACCTGAAACTCCATTTATGTAACGATGCTACAAGAGTGCCCATGCTGTTTCAGACACTCTTCTAGCTCCTAGATATACATCAGTATCCAAAGCAAAAAATGCCTATTATCTTCATTGAATGAATATTCTGGCGGAGCAGCTTGGACAATAAACAAATAATTGTAAGAAAATAATAAGTTTGTAAGAAAATAATAAGTCCTGTAGAATGATAGAATTATAATGCTGTAGAAAGATAATTCTGTTTAGTTTTGTTTTGTTTTTTGAGACAGGGTCTCACTCTATTGCCCAGGCTAGAGTGCAGTGTTGTGATCTTAGCTCACTGCAGCCCCAACTTCCTAGGCTCAAGCCATCCTCCTACCTCAGCCTCCCGAGTAACTGGGACTATAGGCATGTGCCACCGTGCCTGTGGTTCCAGCTAATTTTTTAATTTTTGTGTAGAGACAGGGGTTTGCCAGGTTTCCCAGGCTAGTCCGGACTCAAGTGATCTACCCGCTTCAGACTCCCAGAGTGCTGGGATTACAGGCGTGAGCCACCACACCTGGCTGGAGTGATAATTCTGTAGCTGATATAGCATAGAATATGGGGAATGAGGAAGGAGAGGGGAAAATTGCAGTTTTAAATGGTGTGGTCAGCGTTGGCTTCACTAAGAAAGAGATATTTGAGTAAAGACCGAAAAGGGTGAGAAAGCAAGCAGTGTGGGTGTCTGAAGGAAGAAGCTTCCAGGAAGGAAGGTGGGGAAGCCAGTGAAAAGGCCTGGATGTGGGGATATGCCGACATGTTCAGGGCCAGCAAGGCCAGGGGTAGCCATGAGAGTGAAGAGAGGAAGTAGGAGAGAGAGAAAATCGGATAGATGGGCCAGAACTTACGGGGCTTTGGAGGCCAGTGGAAGGACTTTGGCTTTTGTTCTGAATAAATGGGGAGCCATTGGAGGGTTCTCAGCCAAGGAGGGGCATGATCTCACCCTGATTTTTAAGGAATAAGGCGGCTACCGTTATTGAGAAGGAACTGGGGGTCAGGGGAGGTGGTGCAGGAGTAGAAACAGGGCTCCGGGGAGGAGGCTGTTGTACAAATCCAGGTAAGAGACAGTGGTGGCTTCACCAGGATGGTGACTGTGGAAGTTGTTAGAAGTTGGATTTTAGATATATTCTGAAGATAAAATTCACAGGATTTCTTCATGGATTGGGTGTGATTAGGTGAATTGAACTTTGAATTATATAAAACAAAAAAAGTAACTAACGTGGTATTTGAAATTCTGTATCGTGAAGTTAAATTCAGTAAGATCAACCTACGTTGGTAATTGATTTTCCGTCTGTCCTGTGATAGGAAGATTGATTATGCCAAAAGGAAGAAATTAGGCTGAAAGTTGTGTCGTGCAAGAAACTGCTTTTCCTTTTCCTAAACAGATAGCTACAGATAAAGGTTAAGTATCTCCACAGGTAGCTACTCCATGTTCACTCTGTCTTACATGAAGTGCTGATTTACTGAGCTCAAGACGAATGTATAACTGACTCTTCCCCTCCCTGCTGCTTCTCTCTTGCAGCATGTGGATTGCCTACTCTCCCTCTCTCTGCTCCAGCCCACTTTCCCCCTTTAATATTGCAGCCCTTAAGATCATCTTTGGAGACAGGCGCAGATCACAGATTGTTCCTATGGTGCCATGTTGTTTTCTTTGAGACAGGTCCTTAACCTTGGCAAAATAAACTTCTAGATTGATTGAGACGTGTCTCATACATTTTTATTTACAGTCCTTACCATACAGTTGGGAAAAATATACAAATGAATTTGGCTGAGGTTATTATATTGGACTTTACAGAAATGGATGTTTCTATTCAAGCCTTTTCAGAAAGGATTTTAGAAAAATTACCCAAGTTGTGTGTCTCCCTTGCATAATGTTAATAAAAGACTTGAAACTTTAGCCAAGCAGCCTTCTACTACCAACTTTTGCAATAACTTTCCATCCTAAATGTGCTGCTGACTAATCTTCCATACAGCACGCCAAGTCATGCTTTGTTGAGTATTAAGTTGTCAACATATTAAAGTTGAAACTTGCTATAGTACACTATTTACCATAGCAAAGAGTTGGAACCAACCCATATGCCCGTCAGTGACAGACTAGATAAAGAAAATGTGGCACATATACACCATGGAATACTATGCAGCCATAGAAAAGAATGAGTTCATATCCTTTTCAGGGAGATGGATGAAGCTGGAAACCATCCTCAGCAAACTAACACAGGAACAGAAAACCAAACACCATATGTTCTCACTCATAAGTGGGTGTTGAACAATAAGAACACATGGTCACAGGGAGGGGAACATCACACACTGGGGCCTGTCAGCGGGTGGGGGACAAGGGGAGGGAAAGCATTAGTACAAATATCTAATGCATGTGGGGCTTAAATCCTAGATGATGGGTTGATGAGTGCAGCAAACCACCATGGCACATGTATACCTGTGTAACAAACGTGCATGTTCTGCACATGTATCCCAGAACTTAAAGTAAAAAACAAACAAACAACAAACTTGCTATAGTAAACCCAGCATTAACAACACTGATTCCTGAGATAGTGTAATAGTGTGGTTTGAACATATGATGCCAAAACATAACACAGGGCTTCAACTCTGTCTTGCTGAATTTTACTCCTTGCTCCATCATTGAAGCTGCCCTCACAGGGTTAACAAGAATTTTGGACAGAAATATGATTATAATTAAGTAATTAAGCATTAATTTGGGTTTCCTGTGACTCACTTTTTTTGTAACTGAAAGTCATGGAACACTAGAAACTGACCATTTGCATCCCCACTGTACCTATAGATAGAAATTCTTTCTCTTTTGTTGTAATTATATTTTTGAAGACAGGATCTCACTCTGCCACTAGGGCTGGAGTGCAGTGGCACAATCACGGCTTACTGCAACCTTGAGTTCTTGGGCTCCAGTGATCCTCCCACCCCAGTCACCCTAGTAGCTGGGACCACAGGCACATACCACCATGCCAAGCTAGTGGGATTTCTGACGTTAGAATCATAGGGCTTTTGCTTAAGATAGATAGGACCTCCAACATTAGAATCATAGGCTTCCATTTAAGAATTGCTTAAACAGATCTTGAATTCAGTAGAACAGCTAGTATCAACAGTCTCCACACTTTGGCCCATTCCCAAAACCCTAAAAACCCTATCCCCAAACTCCTCTGGGAGACAGATTTGAAGTTTCCTCCTGTCTCCTTGTTTGGCAGCCCTGTGATTAAATCAGTGCAACCTGGTGTCTCGGCGTATTGATTTACCATGCACATAGGGCAACAGACCTATTATGGTTACATCACCACTACCACCAGACCAATCCGATTTTCATCAGCCAGTTCCTCTGTCTTGGTATAGAAAAATAATGTGTGCTTAAGGAAAAAGTCAACAAACACTTCATTGGTTTCAGAGGGCTAAGGGAATAATATAATCAATGGGCTAGTAATTGCAAGCAATTATTTTTAAAGTGGTTCTACGATAGCCATTCATTAGGACTATAGATTTGTCATCCAATTTATTTTTCTGTGTACCTAGCATGAAATTTGAAGAATGTAATCTAAAATAAGGAGTAGAGTTCTGTTGACTGTTTTTGGGTATCTTTTTTTAATGTTTATTCTAAGGTTCTGATCTTTCTTTAAACATGACTCTTAGGAGTAATATTTTAAATTAATTGAGAGAATCAGATGTTTCTATTATTAATATTAGTTTTACTTCTCTTTTTGTAACATTTTAAATCTATTGGTCTGATTTGTACTTCATACAGCGGTTGATGTATCATTGTCATCAGTCACCAAATTGTAATGTGTCTTATATGTTAGGAAAGCAAGTTCTTTAAATTAATCCTAAAGTGGGGGGAAATAATCTGAAATAGAAAAAATATTCTTTCCCGGTGTGATTTTGTGGTTTCCTGGTGAGTAGAAGGGTCTTAAAGAGTTGCTCAGCCAAGGGGCCCCCTTACTAGCCTCCTATTATTTGCTAAGAGTGTTTTTTGCTGTGGCCTAAATTGTATCCCCCCCCCTTTTTTAATAAAGAATTTCTAAACTACTTTCTTACTATCCAGAAAGTCCCAGAAAGCAAATGGGTTGTTTTCAGACTATTCCTGGAAATCTTGTTACTCTCCAGAGCCAACTCCTCAAATCTGATTGGGTTGAGATGAGTAACTGAGGACGGTTTCCAAGGGTTGAGTGTTGACATATGCTTTTTAGCATTTCGTGACTGCAGATCTGTAAGAAGGGTGTCAGGATTACGGTGGCCTGGAGTGTACGTGAGTGTAGGCAGAAGGTAGGATTGATCAAGTAAGTGGGCTGAAGTCAGAGACATCCTCTTTTCTGATATGCCATTATGATCTCCTGTGGAAACCAGATGTTTTTGTATAGAGAAGAAATGATGAGTTTCAGTCCCTGTCTTAGGAAGTTCCATTGAATATATGAAGGATACCATTTAGAGAAATTCAGGACTTAAATAGATACTGTTAACTTCTTGTTAAAAAAAAAAAAAAAAAGGCAGTTTCCCCAAGTATATCATATTTATATATACACTGTTTATCTTATTCTAGGAAAACAAAAGCTGTTCATTGGAATGAAAATTCTGAGTTTTATTTGTCCGTTAACTCAGTAATTGGTGGTATTCTCATAAAATTGAACATTGAAGCTTTGTTCCCTTGCAAGAAATTATACTGGATAATGTGTATGTCTGTGATACACTATATGAAGGGCTTCTGGGCTGCGTAGGGAGAAGGAATTTGATGGTAGCTGTTGTAGTGCAATAGGACTAGGAAGTGCTGATGAGCAATAGAAGTTACAGTGTTAGGAAAGCAAGTTCTTTGAATCAGTCCTAATGGGGAAGTTCATCTGAACATCAATATCAGCCCTTCCCTGCCACTTAGCTCTCTGTCCTACAGAAAGCTGTCAGTTTCTTCCCTATTTGTATTCTCTTCCTGGTTCTTACAAGAAATCCCATAGCTGTGAGAAGCCCTCCCTTCTTTTGCAGATCTCCATTTACCCCAAAAGGTGAGCATCTTCATTTGTTAGTGCTGTAAATACTGTTTCTTCTTTCTTTTGTCCTTACCACCTTTAATGCTGCTGTTGATTTCTCTCCTTCCAATCAGATTTTTTTTTGTTCTTTCTGGCCGTCTTCTATCATTGAACACTTTTCCTGCTTAGGAGCTGTAGTACAGAGTGATTTTTCAGATTGTCTCTCAAGTTTTCCATTAACAAGAATATCAGCTCATATTTATGAATCACATAATTGATACCAGCTTCAAAGAAGCAACCTAACTTAGCCTAGACCTTGCAGATCACAAGGAACAGTTTTGTCACAGGGCATTGTGCAAACTGGGAAAATAAATACAAGCACCCTCTTTGGGTGGTTGAAGTACAAAAAGCTCCTCTCTAGGTGGATAAATTAGAAAAATGTCCCTCGTCCAAAGTAAGGAAGCCTGGGAATGTGGCTTGAATGGGGACTGAATTTTAGCCCCATTTGACCATTGTTCAGGGTATGGTACACAATTGCTTGCAGTAGCTTGAATTGCCATGCCACCTCTGTTTTATTTTGTTTTTTGTTTTGTTTTGTTTTGTTTTGTTTTTAAGATCCATAGATTTGGTGGCTACCTCTTTACATTACAATTTCCAAATTTTTGTTTCTAGGGGTTCTTAGAAATTCAACCTCTATACCTGTTACTCTGGTTTCCTTCCTCCCTCCCTACTTGCCTCTTATCCTCCCTCCCTCCCTTCCTATCCCCCACCCTTCTTTCTTTCTCAGCTCTATTGAGGTATAATTTCAATTCCATAACATCCCTCCCATTGTAACATACAATTCAATAATTTTAAATAAAGTTCCTGGTCATACAGATATCACTGCAGTCTAGTCCTAGGACACTTCCATCACCCCAAAAAGTTCTCTCATGCCCATTTGCAGTCAGCCAGTTTCTGCTCCCACCCCCAGCCCCAGGAAATCACTGATCTGCTTTCTATCTCTGTAGATTTGCCTTTTCTAGAAATCTCATATAAATGGGATTATATTTTCCTTTTGCTTCTTCTGTTAAGCTAATGCGGGTTCCACTCAATGCTCGTTTGCAATAGCTGGATGAGCTCTGTCACCTTCTACTGATGCTGCCAGCCCTCGCTCATTCCTTCCTTTCCATTCTGCCTCAGTATACAAACATACTCTTTACCTCCTGTCTTACAATACTCCCTCTTCCATCATCTCCTCCAGCCACCACCCTATTTCTCTGGGCCATTTCTGAGCCCAACTTTTTATGACTTCATGTTATGTATGCTTTCTACTCGAGTCTCCTCTCCTGTGAGCTCTCATTTGTGTGTGTGTGTGTGTGTGTGTGTGTGTGTGTGTGTCTTAAAATATAATAATTGATATGAATAAAAGAACATTAAAAAGAACACTATGCTTTAAAGCATAGTGACATAATGAATATGTACATCTGCCATCTACCCCTTCCACTAGCATTACGAACAGTGGAATCCATGATTCAAAGTGTCCAAAATCTTTTACTCATATCTACAGTTACTTTGATCCTTTTTGTTCCTTTTAATTCTACTTTTAAATAACAAGTCTGGGCTAAATTTTCTTTAAAACCATTACATGACTAAATTTCTCTGATTACTATTGAGAGATTAATTTTTTACTTAGAAAGTATAATAGAAGATTTATAGCTTGCTTTGTTGAATATTACTATATTTTATTATGAAGCCTTGACTAAGAGCATGACATACAATTATAACATTATTTCTATAGGAAATGTATTCTAATTGAATTAATTTGCTTCATTTTTTTCCCTAAATTTTTGAAGCTAAAAGCTAGACTTCCTGTAATGTTGTTTTCTTCCTTTACACTTTGGATAGAATTCATTTAACCAATCCAGTTGTGCCCAAGGGAGGTATGGATGTCCATATTTGTTTCAACTTAATACTGTGAATACTTAAATATTTAATTAACTTAATACCTGACACTTAGAAGCAATTTATAATCATCAAAACTAGCCTTTGTTTTCTTTTTTTATGCCTGTTGTTTAGAGTTTTCTTGTAATATAGATTAGGAATGGACTGGTGGAGAAGTGAAAAACACGCCCCTCTCCTCCCCCGCCACCTCCAGGGAGAGAGAGTTACGCAGAGAGAGCATTGACTAGTGATGAATGTTTAACATACATGTCCTTACATTTGTTGATTTTCTAAATACATTTTTATCAAACATTTATTTCACTTGTGGAAGTCTGAAATATTTTATTTCTTTCTATTACGTATTAATGTCATTAAAACAGTGAACACTTAAAAACAGATACTAGTTTTTCTTTGATCTTTATTTCATTAGCATACTTAAGAAATATTGTGAGTTTTTAATGAGTTACAAGTAGACCAAAGTGGGTGACCCTTTTTCTGTGGAGCTGGGTGTATGTCTGATAGGAAAACTATGGAAAGAGACTCTTCTGTTCTTCCTAACAGGGGAGGCCAAGATGAGGATAAAGCTCTGTGTTGTGCTCTATGTGTCATAGGAAAGATCCATGCCAGCCAAGTGGATTCCAAGGCCCAAGTCATCCCTGGACTCTGGAAAGTTTCATGCGGGGGCAGATGCCATGACTCTAACATACATGTTTCAGTTTTCCTTTAGTCTGAGAATTTCCAGTCATTATCAAACACACATATTCTCCTTGTATTCTGAAAATGATTTATGCTTATGTGTTAGATTTTGTAAATCTAAATCTATTTGACTAAAGCCTTTGTGCTTTTTCTCCTACCTAAAATTAAAAAAGAAAAAAGCATATCTTCTATTTAATTGGAAGAGTGAAGATTTACTGACTCCACAGATGACCCAACTGGAGGAAATGGATTGTATCACAGGCCCGTGGAATGTCTCATGGTTGTGCATATTCTGAAATACACACCACTGATTAGTGAGGCCCCGGATCACCAGATAGTCGGACTCATCTTTGTGCACTAGGACTTTCACTGGTTTTCTTCAGTCCTCATTTACGTACCAATTACCTTATTAAAAATCTTCCTTTACCTTTAGTTTCCTTTTTCAATTATCACAAAGTCTGAAATAACAAGATTCAATTCACTGAGGTTTGATTTTATATTTGTCTCTCGCCTTAATCATCATTGCATTTAGTTACAAATGATAAAAAATATACTGACTTCTTTTTTTTTTATTGTACTTTAGGTTCTGGGGTACATGTGCAGATCATGCAGGATTGTTGCATAGGTACATACATGGCAAGGTGGTTTGCTGCCTCCATCCCCCTGTCACCACATCTGGCATTTCTCCCCATGATATCCCTCCCCAACCTCCCCACCCCCTCTGCTGTCCCTCCCTTAGCCCCCACAACAGACCCCAGTGTGTGATGCTCCCCTCTCTGCATCCATGTGTTCTCCTTGTTCAGCACCCACCTATGAATAAGAACATGCAGTGTTTGATTTTCTGTTCTTGTGTCAGTTTGCTGAGAATGATGGTTTCCAGATTCATCCATGTCCCTACAAAGGACACTCATTATTTTTTTTATGGCTGCATAGTATTCTATGGAGTATATGATGCCACATTTTCCTTGTCTGGCCTATCTTCAATGGGCGTTTGGATTGGTTCCAGGTCTTTGCTATTGTAAACAGTGCCACAATGAACATACGTGTGCATGTGTCTTTATAATATCATATGGCCTTAGGAGGGATTTCATTGAACTCTTAACTGCTGGGGATGAAGAAGGATAAAAAACAATTCCTCATGAACTACAGAGTATGGTTAAGACCAGTATCACTGGCCAAAAAGAAAGTTTGATTTTATACATTAGCTCTTTTCTATTAATCATGATAATCAGACTGAAGTATTTAAGAGTTTACTTAATTGAGTTTTTTTAGTTGTGGAAGAGAAAACAAAGATGTTTTACATTAAAAAAAATTTAGAGGTATTACACTTTTCAAATCTTCAGTGTTTTTGTACACCTGAAAGACACTGTTTTATGTTTGTGATGTTTCTTATTTGCATTATGACAGATGCATTGATTGTATATTATTTTGTAAAGTTATTTTATTTCTCTGTTGCATTTTTTCCTATTAAAGCTATACAGTCTTTTGGACGAACAGGGAGGACAGTGTCTGTATTCTCTCCTCACCGCCATCTTTGGTAGTCGTACAAAGGTGATGTTTTATGTGAGTAAGAATTTCTGTGTTTCATTTTACAGGTGGGGAGCATTAAGCGGGAAATGACCTTCACATTTCAGTCAGAGGACCTAAAACGTGACTGTAGTAAAAAAATGTCTCATCAGCACGTGTTCTCCTTGGCCATGGAGGAAGATGTGAAAACAGCAGACACCAAAAAAGCCAGCCGGGTCCTTGACCATGAAAAAGAAAACACTCGCTCCATCTGTCTCCTTGAGCAAAAAAGAAAAGTTGTTTCCTCCAATATTGATGTTCCTCCAGCAAGGTAAGGGAACATTAAATCTCACATGTGTCTGCCCCAGGAAGTTGGTGGAGAGTATGCATAATTTCTGCCAGTATACAGACTCTCTTCAGTATATAGACATACGAAAGATTTTCTGCCAAGAATTTTTTTCTATTGCTTGTGTAAAATAGAGCAGGTGGCCCTACCCTTCAAAACTGACTTTGAGGCTTTTGTAGTTGGAACTGTTGTAACTCTATAAAATAATGTTGCATTCAGTTTTGATAAACGAATAATGAGCAAAGGAATACATGCAAAAAAAAAATAGGATGAAACATCATATGTAGGGCTGAGCATACATTAAGTAGGACTGTAGCCACTTAAAAGCAAGTATACAAAGATCTTTGGTCAGAGGTTGGTAAACTGTGGCTACAGGCCACATTCAGCCTCTGGTCTGTTTTTGTGTGGTCTGTGAGATAAGAATGGTTTTACTTTTTTTTTCTTTTCCCAAATAGAGATAGGGTCTTGTTCTGTCGCCCAACCTGGAGTGCAGTGACGCAAATGTAGCTCACGCGGCCTTGAACTCCTGGGCTCAAGCAATCCTTCTGCCTCAGGATCTGGAGTAGCTGGGCTGGAACTACAGGCACATGCAGCCATGCCCAGCTAATTATTTTTATTTTTTGTAGAGATGTGGTCTCACTATGTCACCCACGCAGGTCTTGAACTCCTGAGCTCAAGCGATTCTGCCACCTCAGCCTCCCAAAGTGCTGGGATTACAGGCGTGAGTCACTGTGTCTGGCCTGGTTTTACATTTTTAAAGGCCTAAAAGAAATGAAGAACAGGTGACACAGACCACAGGTGGTCTGCAAAAAAAAAAAAAAAAAAAAAAGTAAGTTGGTGATACCTGGTTTATATCATGATAATCTTTGTATGACAAATCTACCTTAAAACTCAACCAGGAGGGTTTATCTGAAATATCAAAAGGCCTTTCTCTTTCTAAAAACAGGAAAAAAAAAAGGCCTTTGTCACATTATAATTTTATTTAAACCACACCCAATAGCACTGAACCAAAGGACAATATTCTGGCAGAATGAGAGTGGCAGTGGTGGCGCAAACATATTAGACCTTTTACTTTCTTGCGTATCAGTTGTCTCATCTAGAAAACAAGCTCCACGTCGGCAGGGATTTTAGATTACTCTGTTCATGCTTTATCCCTAGGCCTGGAACAGTGCTTAATTTTGTTTTGGGGAGTGAATGAATATTCGTCAGATAAAAAAAGAAAGGAAATGCTATAGCATGAGAGATTGCTTATTTGTAATATATGTGCCACATTTTCTTGCCAAAAATCATTTATAATGAAACTGACAGCATATAGCAATTGTTTGAGAAGTCCTGCGTTTGTCCAAGTGGTTTCTAACAGCTAACCAGGAAAACAGTACCTTTGAAAAAGGAATAAATGTGCCTTTCCTTGCCTGTTCACTTTTGTAATTAAAGTTTTATTTCTTTCTATATTAAATCAAAAGTATCTTTTCTAGAAAATTATTGTTTTCTCCTGTTGCTAGATTTGTCAGACTTTTTAAAATTATAGGCCTCTTAGTTTTCCTTAACCTTTAATTGAAAATTTTCACATATTCATTACTTCTGTTTAACTGCTTGGGATTATTTGCTTTTCTAATTTTTTTCATATAAAGACATGTTAATTTATTTAGGATTATTTCCTACTACTGTGGCATGTTTTTGAAACATTTTATCATACCCTGACCCTCACAGGCATCTCAGTTTGTATTTGTTGCTTGGCTGACTCATAGGAAAATGGCATGTTAACAGTTTCCAATGTGAAGAGCTGTGCTTTCATTTTCTTCCTAAGCCTGGAGGGCAAAGGTTAGATTTCCAGTGTCAGTTTAGTACCAACTTGCAATTCTGTAGGACTTATTCTACTTAAAATTTTCAGTAGACCATTGTATATGTTAAAAGACCTGGAATTAATCATTTTAAATTGCCATAGGTTTCTTTAAGTGTACCTTTATTCTTTAATTCCACCTCACTTGGAGCACTTGCTGGGGAAAATAATGAAAAGAGGAAGAAGAAAGATGTTTTCTGCCTTTTCTGACTCTGGTATGTGGGATATTTTCCACCTTTTCAAATTCACTAAATGAACTTAAAAATACATGAGCCCATGCCAGCGTTATTGTGAGGTTCTTAAACAGTGTGGGAAAGTTAGTTAGGTTTTAAATCCATTAATGTGCAGCAAAAATCTCCCAATGTCAAGGTATAATTTAGATGTATTAATCTATTATAGGAAATACTACTTAGGCTTCATTGTTTGGGGTGTCTACTAACTAATATACTTGTTTTCATTGCTATAGTAAGAATTTAGTCATCATAAATACAGTATGCCAGCAGCTCATGAGATACATTGCTTTTAAAAAAAAAATGATGAAGGAATCAAGCAGTGTGGATTATAATGATCTGACTCTCGAACTATTTCCATTTACTGTTACTGAGTTTAATAAATGTCAAACTTTCCACTGTCATCTGAATATATCAATACTTTGTTTTAAAGAAACTTCTTTATCTGATACAGTAGGAAGATAAAGGATTTTCCTATTGTTTACTAAGGAGAAATATATCTGTTGACAGTGTATAAATAATGAACTTTGAGCAAATCTACAGTATAACTAAGATACTATTAGGTATAAGGAAATCTATATACGATTGGCCCATGCATTCATGGTTTCTGCAACTGTGTATTCAACCAACCACAGATCAAAAATATCTGGAAAAAAAAAGCCTATACCAAACATGTACAGACTTTATTTCCTTGTCTTTATTCCCTGAATAATACAGTATAACAACAATTTACATAGTGTTTACATTGTGTTAGGTATTATAAGTAATCCAGAGCTGCTTTAAAGTATACCAGAGGATATGCTAGGTTATATGTAAATACTATGCCATTTTATGTAAGAGACTTGAGCATCTGCCGATTTTGTATCCATAAGGAGTACTGGAACCAACCCCCATGGATGCCGAAGAATAAATATATATATATATATATATATATATACACACATATATTTAAAAAATATAAATATATATATATATATACACATATATTTAAAAAATTGACCAAAATATCATATATATATATATATATATATATGATATTTTGGTCAATTTTTTAAAAGGCAGGATAATCATTTTAGGCTTACAGAGTGCAAAGTTCCCAATCATTTAAAATCAGTTCCCTGTAATGTTTCTCACTTTATCTTTTGCTTATTTCCATTAAAACTAAGATTTTTGTTGAACTTTACTTTCTCTGGTTTGTAAAATGGAACTCAAAGTTTATTTTCTGTGGTTTATATAATAGAAGCAATATACGTATTTCAGTTGCTTATTTCATGAAACTTGAGAGATCTGGGAACCCCTTCCCACATTACTCTCTATGCCTCACCATAGTTTCACATCACTAATTTCATCTCCTACCTCCATTCAAAAGACGTTTCTTGAGTATCTGCTATGAACCCATTACTCCGTAAAAGCAATGAGTGAGATAGGTGCCAGCCCTCCTGGAGGTTACGGTGGAATGACAGGGACAGACATATATGTAGCTAATTTCAAATAACAGTTCCTTATTTGCTCCCTTCCCATTAGG
This sequence comes from Cebus imitator, assembly GCF_001604975.1. Lineage (NCBI taxonomy): Eukaryota > Metazoa > Chordata > Mammalia > Primates > Cebidae > Cebus > Cebus imitator. Next base: position 5,421,831 of record NW_016107337.1, read on the forward strand.
AATGGGGGTAAATTTGTAATTAAAGGAGAATTAAGAAAGTTATCAGTTTGACACATCTATTTAAAAGCCCAATTTTTTTATTGATGTCTTTTTCAAGATAGGGTTGATTGAAATAGAGAAGGAAGAACTCAATATCAATATAAAATCCCTATTTGTTTACCCAGTATTTGAGAACCAATTTTAAAGTTGCTAGTTTCAGAAAAATATAAATTTAAGTAAGTTATTAATCCAGTTGTTTTAGGCTGGGTCATTGGAGACGCAAATGCCAAGACAGTACTAAAATATGCAAATGTTTTAGTAGGAGACACACCTGAGGGAGAAACAGGGTGGGAGGGGCGAGGCCAGGAGGGAGGTGCATGTCAGTTTAAGGTGCTAGTCTGAGCACAGTGATGGAGAGGGGGTAGGAGAGTTGGATGGAAGTGTCCTAGGTAGCCAGACAAGGCCCTCAGGAGTCCAGCATTGGTATTCCTGGTGTGCTCCATCATTTGCTGGTAGCAGCATGTGGGAGCTGTGTCCTTGACACAAATGCAGCAGATGGTTTCAGCAGCTAGCAACTGGGCCCTTGGTCAGTTAGCTCCCTGTTATTGGAGATCTATGCGGTGTGTTCTCATGGCTGCCTTCCTCCCACCCCACAACATTGTACTTTATATATTAAAAGTGCCCTAGATAGTGCAGGCTTAAGATACGGGCCAATCTCCCTGCCCTCTGGCAGCCTGAGTGATCAGTGCAGACTCCTTGGAATCCTCATTAAGAGAGCCCTAAGCTTCCCATGAAAAATGGCAACTGATTGTTGGTCCTAGGATCCTAGAATTAATTCTTTTGAGTCATGAGAAGAAAGAATACAAACCACCCCTCTTCTGAGATTCCTGGGGTTGGTAGGAACAAATCTTTACTGTAGGAGAGTCTGCTTACCCCTGGGATATTGCTTGCTTGATTTCAAGGAAAAAAACCCTACTTTCTTTTTTGAGGGTGACTTGGAGTAAGTGCATTACAGAGTTGGGTATTCAAAGTATTCAACTTTCTTTAGTAGAGAAAACTAAACAGAAAGAGAGGGCAGGAGCCTGTGGGAGCACATGAGTGAGCAGTGTTTCTCTTTGGAATTAAAGATCTATCATTGACAGAAAGAAAATTTATTCCCAGCTTTTAGGATCACTGGGGAGCAGTAATTTGGGTTGGGGGTAACAAGTACTAAAAGTATAGATGCTAATTATTGAAATAACAATTACCTAAGAGCTGATCTGTCTCTGAAGGTTTCATCACGTTAATTTAGTAATGCCTGGTTACAAAAGATAAAACGCAGCCCCCTCCAAAAGAGATTGTGAATGGAGAGTGAAAAGTTAGTAAATATGTAGTGTTAAGTATTTTTTAAGTATCTCTAGGGAAAAATACTGGTTTCATTGATACCTATGGAGAGTTGAGGAAAATAGGCTTTAAGAACTCAAGGACAGGAAAAGAGAGCATATTTGAAAGGTTCATTCATGTGGTAGCATGTGTCAGTACTTTATTTGTTTGCCAAAATATTTTATTCCACAGACACACCACATTTTGTTTATCTACTCATCAGTTAATGGACATTTGAGTTTGGAAGAGAAGGCCAGCCAGATCATGTTGAGCTATACTGATTGTGTGAAAGGTGTTTAAATTACATTTTTATGTCCCTGAGAAGGATTTTGTGGAGGAGAATATGATTTTATTCATCTTGATGGACGATTACTTTAGCTGTTCTATGTAGAACGTTTCAGAGGGGGACAAGAATTGACCCAGGAAAACCAGTCAGGAAGCCACCACATTAATGCAGGAAAGAAATTATGGTAGTTTAGACAAGTGACAGTTAAGATTAAGAGAAGTGGACAGACCAGACCTTCAGGTAAAAGTGAGGCTTCTTGGTTGTAAGAACAGACGGTGACTCTGGCTGATTTAACAAAGAGTGGAATTTTTTGAAAGACCCTCAGGTAGCTCACAGAGTTGCTGGGAAGGCTGGGGAACCAGGTCAGAAAATGGACAGGAGGGTAAGCAGCTAGAAATATAGTTATGTTCATTCACTCTACAGAACCATGCTTGCAACTGGGCTTTTTGGCTTCTAAAGTGAGAGACACCTGTGCTAGGAAATTCTCCAGACACAGAAGCAAATTCAGCCATGAGGCATCCAAAAAAACGGACCAATGTCTATTATCATTAGATATCATAACTTCCATTTTACAAATGAGTAAACAGATTCAGAAAGCTGAGTGACTCACTCAGAAACACATTTGTCACCAATGACAGACCTAAGACTGGGATAGGTTTCTGATATCAAGTGAATTTTCGTTCCTTATCATCACCTTTTGTGTATATTGGAGACCATTAATTTATTGTCATTTACAAATGTGATGCTTAAAATATATTGATAATTCAAGTATTACTTGCTGTTTAGCCTCTAAAACAATTCATTAAGCAAGCATTATTAGATATCCTAGATCATTAGAGCATGACATTTGTGATTCTGTTTTGCCAGACATCGTGGCTTTGAAAGTACTAATGCTTAAATTGGTTGGATTTCACCCAAACAGCAATTACAATTTGATTATGCGAAGTAGTAACTGTCTTCTAATTATAACTCTAAGCTAGAGAAATCTATTAGCAAACCAGTTACAACAACAAAAAAAGGAAAATTTGGCCCCAAATATTTCCAGATCTAACAACAGTTTATTAGAATACTACAGATTGTTAGTTTGCGGTTGGAAGAAAACAAACCATATGGTACTGTTTGTTTTTCAGGGTTTTAAAATATAGTGATGTCATATTTATCACTTGCTGGATAAAATGAAATCATCTTCTCCTTATAGCATGCCGTTCTGGGAATTGTATGGTTTAAAAGAACTTCAGAAACACATTGACCTTTGAGTTCAAAGTTAGGAAATGATCTGAGCTACAGGCAAAATCCTATAAATACGATGGAAAACTGTGAACTAACTTGGCTACCATTTTCAGTGGCAGTGTCTATATTTTCTCCTTTCTTTTATGTACTTTATACAGTTTATAGGAAAGTCTCCTATGTCAAATTTGTAATTAAGTGAGATAAGACGAAAATGTTATCTTTTATTTCTGAATCTCTAGAAGCCTAGCAGTTCCTGAACAAATGTTTAATGTTTAAATGTGTTAAAAACTTTTCAGGTCACAAACTCTGTAACCAATAGGAGACTGAAAAAAAGAAAAAAGGCCACTTTAACACTTTAAAATATTTCTTTTAAAAAATAGAACATTGAAATTTTAGAACATTTCTTTTTAAAAACATATTTGGAAGGGAATATAAATATACCCACTCATGTTAGACAAATACTGGTACCACATAATTGGTGGACTCCCCTTAAGAACTGAAGCAATCTCCACAAAGTAGCTATAAAGAGTAGCTTTTCCAAGAAACCTTTATCCATTTCCATCCCTTCCCATCATTTTAGTAATTCAGGACAGCAAATATCTCTTGTCCCTCGTGTCTTGCTAGTCTGTTTGCTACACATTTGCCAAAATGATCTTTCTAAAACTGAAGTATAATCATGGAGATAGGGGGAAGCAGACAGGGAAATGGTAGGAACCAATATAATTGACATTATGACTTAATGCAACACATTGTGCCATCAGTACACAATCAAGTCCCATCTTGCTGAGGATTTAGTTTCTCACATCAACACGCAAATCAAGTACAGACAAAATTGTTCTTTACAGTGTCTTCCATTACCTGTAAGAACAGAACTCAGTTTGAAAGACTTGGGATCTGAAACCACGTGAAAAAGAAACAATTCTGTCTCCCTTCTTACTCTGGGGCAAAATTTCATTGAATGGAATGGTAGGTTTTTGTTTGTTGTTTTTAAAAATAGCCCTCTCTTCCTGCCAAGTGCCTGTAGATGAATTTCTGTAATCTAAACGCACATATGCTACCATTTCACTTTCCTAATGTTCTACAGAAATGGGAAGGAAGGTAGTAAAGTAAGATGAGAACTTTTCTAAACCAGCAGTTCTATTTCTTGTACCAACACTAATAACATTGATGTTATGTTAATTTTCTTAATCACAGCTTAGGAAAGCTTGTTTTATGACACAAATTTGGCCCATGTAGTATATGTGTATTTTAAAAAGAATTTTACACTCTTCTAATTTGGTTGATGTTAAAAATGGTACTCAAAATTCATAATTTTCTGTGTACTGTAAGCCCTTTATTATAAGCACACATTAGTGCTAGATTATAATGTGCCACCTGTTTAGAATGGCATTGTGAATTTAGAATTCTGGTCATAAATATGAATTTTTAAAATAATAATTTATGTGACTTTGCTATTAATGAAGGATATGCTCTCTGGATCAACAAAGCTTGGGAGTTTGCAAGTATCACTTCCAGAGAGTCCTTGGATAATTAGTAAAAGTCCTTCTGTATAAATTATCATTGGCAGCAAAATGGAGAAAAGTTAACAACTGAAACTTCGGGTGTACTAGTAGCACTGTTGTACGAGGTGGACCATTGGCTTTGTTGCAGATTAGATATGTGGGAATGTTCTAAAACGTTTAGGAGTACTATTATACCACTTTTGTGATGCCCATGCCATAGGTTGCCTCTGCAGAATTGGTTTACATTTAGATGTAATGCAGTGTCTTTTTTTTCTCCCTGTATCTATTCAAAATGTAAATAATCAAGAAGTAGAAATAATGAGCTTCCTCCTACTCTTCATCTCCCCTTGTCAGTATAGATTCTGTATGCTGCTTTTATTACAGAAAGGCAAGTAATAAGCAAGATATTGGTCATTTGGTTATCTGAAAAGGATAATGTTCAAGCAGCTCTGTCCAATAGAAATTTAATGTGAACTATATCTATAATATAGAAATTTGTAATAGTTACATTAAAAATAGGAAAAAGAGACAGTCATTGTGGTATGTTGAGCTCCGTTGAGATAGTGCCAGGGCAAATGGGAGCCAGATGGGCACTGGATGACTCTTGCCTTGCTGAGGAAAAATAACTAAACGTAAGCAAAGGAGATCCTAAGAAGCATAGAGGCAAAATCCTAAGAAACCAAAAGGCAAAAAGTCATTGTATGCATACTTTACACAGACTTGTTGGGAGGAGCACAGGAAGTAGTACCCAGATGCTTCTATCAGCTTCTCAGAGTTTTCTAAGAATTTCTTAGAGTCGTGGAAGACCATGTCTGCTGAAAGGAAAAGGAAAATTGGAAGACTTGGCAAAGGCGGGCAAAGCCCATTGTGAAAGAGAAATGAAAACCTCTATTTTTCCTAAAGGAGGGACAAAAAAGAAGTTCCAGGATCCCAACACACAAAGGACAACATCCTGGCCTATCCATTGATGATGCTGCGAAGAAACTGGGAGAGATATGGTATGACACACTGCCGAAGATGACAAGCAGCCTTATGAAAAGAAGCCTGCGAAGCTGCAGGAAAAATACCCAAAGAGTATCGCTGCATATCAAGCTAAAAGGAAAGCCTGACGCTTTCAAAAAAAAAGGAGTCATCAAGGACAAAAAAAGCAAGACGGTGAAAGGAAGAGGAGGAGGAGGAAGATGAAGATGAAGAAGACGATGACGATTGCTAAATTGTAGTTCTAGTGCAATTTTTATTTCTTACCTATAAAGCAGCAGTTCCCAGCCTTTTTGGCACCAGGGACCAGTATCATGGCAGACAAGTTTTCCATGGGGGGTGTATGGTTTCGGGATGATTCAAGTGCATTACTTTTATCATTAGATTCTTATAAAGAGCATGCAAACTAGATCCCTCACATTCACACCTATGAGAATCTAATGCCACCACTGATCTGACAGGAGGAGGAGCTCAGGCAGTAATGCTTACTTGCCCGCTACAGTTCACCTCCTGCTTTGCAGCCTGGTTCCTAACAGGCATTAGACTCCTGGGTTGGGGTGGCTGGGGACCCCTGCTATAACTATAAACCCCCTTGTACACAACTCACTCCTTTTAAAGAAAAAAATCGAAATTTAAGGCTGTGTAAGATTTGTTTTTAAACTGTACAGTGCCTTTTTTTGTATAGTTAACACACTACCGCATATGTCTTTAGATAGTCCTGTCCTGGTGGTATTTTCAATAGCCACTAATGGTGCCTGGTACAGTATGGGGGTTGTAAATTACCATGAAAATTTAAAGCATGTTCTTGTTGGTGCATAGCACAATGAATTATTTAGGGGGATGATAGTTGTTTCATCTTCAGTTATGTCTGATGCAGGTTATATGAAATAATTGTTCTGTTAACTGAATACCACTCTAATCACAAAAAAAAAGCTACACTGTTTTGTTGACATTCTCAATGCTTCTAAGTAAATACAATTTTTTATTAAAAAATAGAAAACAAAACAGGTGAAAATAATTTTAATACCTCATATTATTTAACTCAGTGTCTTAAATATCATTATTTGAACATGTATCAATATCAAAAGTCATTAATGAGATACCTTCCATTCTTTTTTTTGCATGCTAAATCTTTTTTTTTTTTAATGTACTCTAAATTCTGGGATACATTTGGAGAACATGCAGGTTTGTTACATAAGTATACACATGCCATGGTGGTTGACTGTATCCAGCACCCCATCATTTACATTAGGTATTTCTTCTAATGCTGTCCCTCCCCTAGGCCCCCAAGCCCGACAGGCACCAGGGTGTGATATTCCCTTCCCTGTGTCCATGTGTTCTCATTGTTCAACTCTTACCTATGAGTAAAAACATTGCATACTAAATCTTAAAAAATCTGTATACTTATAGCACATCTCAGTTTGGAATAGGCACATGTGGCCAGTGAGGACTGTATTGAACAGTGCAGCTTTAGAATAAAGCTTAAGTTAATTTTGCATTTCAGTCCAACATCTCATTTATCCCAAAGGCAGTGGCTGGTTTCTCGCTCTCTCTGTTTTCCTACTCTAACACACAGGAAGAAAATGCCTCACTCACACTGCTAGGGGTGGAGCATAGCTTTCTATGGCAGTGTTTCTTAAGGGTTGGGGTGGCAGGAAGGAGCATCCACAGGAAGGAGAGAGGCCTTTCATCACCTGTGGGCCAGGCGTATAGTATACTAAACACTGATGTTTAGTACAATTATAATTATTGTGAAGATGTTTAAATTCCATCTAAATCAAAGGAAGGTTAAATGGGTATTATCACAGCTCTGGTTCTCTAAAAACATAAAAGTAGGCTTCATTTCCAGAGTTTGAGAGAACCTCTTTAGTTATTATCAGATACTCTGACATTCCCCATTGTAGCTATCTTTAGAGCAGTTCAAACATACCAAGTAAACATACTGTAGGCTTGGACCACAGTTACCACACTGAATGCATTTGCTCCTGCTTTTTTTATATTGAAAAAAAAAAACTCATTAATGCATACTGCTGGTAAACTAGGAAATGCAACAAATATGTCAAATATATATTTTAAAGATCTCTAAGTACAAAGGATTTAATTTGTTATTGGCTTAAACTGTTATTGATTCTTCTTTTACGTATTAACCTTTTTTTTCTCTTCTATAAATAGAGTTCTGGGTGGAGAAATGATAAGGATAAAGCTAGAGAGCTAGGCTTTATTTGGAATACTTTTAGAATTTGATCTTTATCTGTTAGGTGATGGAGAGCTGTTCAGGTGTTACCATAAGTTGGCGTTTCAGAAATGTCATCTGGTACCCTGTGGGGATGAGGAGCTAGGAAGTGTCTACAAGTGTTGACACTGAAAGCAGAAAGAATAATTAAGAGGCAGATATAGGAACCTGAAAGGGGTAATTGTGAAACTTTTGGCCAGTACAAAAGCAACAGGGAAGAGGGCTATGTTGAAGAGGCATTGGTGGGGATAAAGCCAGTAGGGAGCTTAGTAAGGTTGAAGAAAGTACTCAGGATGGTGTCAGAAATGCTGGCTTGGGCAGCTAGATGGAAAAAATGGTTGGTGATGCCAATAAAAAGAGAATAATAATTCAGGAGTAATACGAAAGAAAGTAGATGTGAGTGGAAATCAGAAGTTTGTTCTAAGACATCTTGAATTTAAGGTGTCTTTAACAAAGACCTGCATACTTTTGAGCAAAAATCAAATAAACAATAAACATATTTATAAAGAATGGTATGTAGACCAATTTAGCCAAACCATAGTCATGAAATAAATGTACTAGAAGTGGTTGCTATTTTATCATATTTTGTTTTAATATATATATAACTGCCTCTCTGCATCTTCATTTTCATACATTGGCATTTCTCAAGGCAAGTTTTGCTTGTACAGCTTAATTCCTAAATGATGAAGAGATTTTGGTTGCTCTCTCCTGCTTAGGATTTGTTTTAGCTAGATTTGGCAAACATTGACTTTTTCAAGGAAGCTCATGAACTCTGCTTTCTTAAATCAACCCCCAAAGTAGTATTCTGTCTCATAATAGATTTGCCTAATGTTGCTGTCCTTTCTGAGAGTAACATCTTATAAGGTCATCTGCCATTTTTTGCATCTAATTTGCCATCACATGTTTTTTAAAAGTGAAGTGTGGCTTTTCTCTACAGGATGTGAGAGTTTTGTTTGTTTCGTGTTTGAGATGAAGTTTCACTCTTGTCGCTCAGGCTGGAGTGCAGTGGCATGACCTTAGCTTACTTCAACCTCCACTTCCCAGGTCCAAGCATGTCTCTGGCCTCAGCCTCCTGAGTAGCTGGTACTGCAGGAGTATGCCACCACGCCTGGCTAACTTTTGTATTTTTAGTAGAGACAGGGTTTCACCATGTTGGCCAGGCTGGGCTCGAACTCCTGACCTCAAGTGATCTGCCCACTTGGCCTCCCAAAATGCTAGGATTATAGGCCTGAGCCACCCTGCCCAGTCAGATGTGACGTTTTATCAAATCTTTGTAGAAACATGTATTATTTTTCTTTGGGATAGATTATTCCAGGATAACCCTAATCTTTAATGACCCTTGGATGTGATCAGACTTTACCAAATCCATCAAAGGCTGAGTAAAACAGAAAACTATCTTGAACACTGGTAATTGTGAGCTGTTTTTGGAGGAACTATTCTTTCTAACCACAGCTGATAAATACATTATGTGGTTTTCAAAATATCACCTCAGTTCTTTGCACATGCAATGTAATTTTGCAAATACTAAGCAGGTGGGTAGTGTTAATGATTGTATCAAATGATCACGTTGAAAGTGCCAGACAGCTGCACCACATTTGTAAGGAGGGACCATGGGGAGCATAGCATTTAACCTCTGTTGTGCTTTTTAACCATAATAGAAGGCATCACCTTCCATTAAAGCTATATTTAAGAATTGTGTTCTCCCGCATGTGTATTTTTCAGGACTAACAAGTTTCTCTTTTTGACTCATTCCTAACAAGCAGTGCAGTCATATTTTCCACATATCCACAAATAATGTTACAACTTGAAAATTAACATTTGGAGTTGATGTTGCTACAACCTAAAAAGAGAGATGTATTTTGTGATTCACCACCAATTTGTTAAGTACAGCAAGATCTACAACTAAAAAAAAAATCTACCTTCAGTTGCAGATAATTTTGGGAGGAATATAATTTCAAAGAACAAGAGAGTCCTTGGAAAGTGTGTTTCCACAGTGGAAATAAAATAGGTTAGTAATCAAATTGGTAGTTAAGAGGGAGGAATTGCAGCATTCTGCTGCTCCTTAATCATAAAGAAGTCTTTTCACTTCTCCCATGTGTGCGCAGGCCAGGCACCTCGTGTACCTCTGCCACACAGGAACTAGCCTTTCTGGCTGGGTCTCTGCTGCTCCTCAGCTAGCCAAAGAGTTTCCTTTCTCCCAACATTGTTTGTCCAAAGCTGGTGGAATAACCTGTTCTTCCTTTAGATTAGATAAGAACAGGCTGAATAGAGAAAACCAAGAATATTGGAGACTTCACTGCCTCCTTCAAAACTAGAAAGATGCCTAATAATCTGCTAAGATTAAAATGAGGTAAAAGCCCATTTTCTGGTTTTAAAAGTATTCAACCTATGTTTAACAAGTGCTAGTTTATAATATTACTTTTTAAATTGTGAATACTTCTGTAGCTGCAGTAACAGATATAAAAAGGCAAATCATTTCCTCTCTCAATGGATCAGACAGTAGTGCTATATATACATATAAAAACAGGAATATAAATATACATATACTTTTATATTTTTATTTATTTTTTAATGCAAATAAAGAATAGAGTAAGCAGACCTGATACATTTGTAAGCCAAGCAAGCGCATATATTGAACACTTTTTTTCTGTAAATGTTGGTTTACTGTTAACCTTGATTTTTGCATCAATTAGAAGTGTTTATTGGATATTCACTTAGAGGTAATAGTTGTGGTATGCTGTCCCAAGGCCTGTGATCTGGAGAACTCAGTAAGCTTTTTTTTTTCCTCATTATTAAAACAAAAACAAAAACAGAAACCAAAAAAAACACCTTTCCACTGGATAGGTATTCAGTAAGAATCTGATGAAATGGCTTCTTATCCATTAGCATTGGCTGAGGGCTTCCTGCCTCATTCATCACACAATGGCAGACTCTACTCAGCAATGGCAAGCAGCAGCCCCTGGACCTGCCTGAATGTGGCACCCAGAGGCAGGGTTATCTCCTACCCCTTGGGCAAGCAAGAGACCAGTAAGGAACGGGCTTCCATAGCTTGTCATTGATCTGCAAGGTGTTTCAGGGCTCCGAATTATCTATTTTGAGTCACTCCTATTGCATACTTGTAAATAGAGAAAGACATGATTACATTGGAATTATGGTGCTTGTATTCCCTATGGAATCATACCCAGCTAAGCTGATTGAGTCTAATGTTGGCTTCCTTTGATCTCAAAAATGAAACCACACCAGTTTGCAAGATTACTCCTGCGTATATAGCAAAACTGTAGAGTTTCTGCTTTGGTCATTCCAGCAGTGTGTGGGAAAACTGTGCAGAAATGAAAAGTCATTTCTTTGTGTGTACATGGTATCAGCTGGAGGACAGTATGGCCCTGAATTATAGTTGTCACAGTTAGAAGTGGCCCAGTGGCTGGTGCCTTCTCCATGAAGCATGCTGCTGTGTTTAATGTCAGCCTTTTTCTTCACCAGTGCTAGTCAGAATCCGGCAGAACTCCCTGCATTTGCAAGGCTGTTTCTATAGCACGGGACAGTTCCCACTCTTGGTTATCTAAAAAAAAGATGTCTAGTTTCTTACATTCATTCCTTGGTTATGGGATTTTGTCTCCATGTTATTGAAACTCCATTTGCTCCTGTTTATCTTCAGAGGAACGAGCCTTCATGGAAAAAAGAACTTTCTTCCAAGAATAAAAATTAAAAAACTGAGTTCTTCTGAGCCTGTAGCAGAAACTCTGATATTCAGATATGTTGATTGCTTCTTCATTTCCCAGACTGAGTAATTTAATTACATTAATTCCAATTGTCCACATAAAGAAAAAAACACAAACCTTTTCATCTTCTGCCTACCTAGGCTAGAAATGAAATGGGATATTTAGTCCAGATAATAGCTGTAAAACATACCAGGAACCCCACTGTAGATGTTGTGAGCAGTGTTGACTGTCATGGCCATTATGTGATGCCAAGGTCAGGTTTTAGATCTCATGGAGCAAAAAGAATTTTAAGCATCTTGAACATCATCTGCTCCATCCCCCTTATTTGAAAGATGGGAAAACTGGTTTTTTTTTTTAAAAAAAAAAAAAAAAAAAGTTAAGATTTTGGATTTGAATAATGGATTTAAATACATTCTCAAAGCTGATTTTTCCAACTTTATCACATTTTCATTTGTGAGGCAGCACTTAAAATTTATCATGCACGACTTTATGTGCTGATGTGCTAATAGTCTTCCTTCTTGTTTGAGAAGAAGAGATGCTACTTTCTGCTCCATCCTATGAAACACACCACCTGCTTCACCAAGCTGGAATGTGGTATTTTTCCACTGAGGAGTACACTTGTTTTTGCAGGCAGAACACAGCAGTGCTGTTTGAAGGCACTGATGATGGCAAAGGATCAAAGGTGGGAGGCGATGGCAGGTGGCAGCTTAGGGAGAGATCAATGCAACCAGTGTGGTGCATTGCTGTCTGCAGACGTCCAGGAGCCGAGTGAGAATCCTAGGGTAAGGAAGGACAATTAAAAATCCAAGTCGGGCATATTCTCATGTAAATCTGACCATGCTAGGAAATAACAGGCCACTTCTACTATAATCAGAATTATGATCAATCTTGGAAAATGTGATGCTTAATTTGATGGGTAGAACACTAAGCCATTTATCTTTGATTTTTATTCCTGTGCCTTTTGGGTACTAAAAACAAATGAACAATTTTTGTTAAAATTCATGAGAAAGAAAAAAGTAAAAATCCTACAGTGAAAAAACAGGTAGCTAGTTTCTTACATTAATTCCTTGACTTTCAGGGACTTTCTACATTTCTCTTAGTTAAGTGAAATTACTCCCAAGTAACATTTCCTGTTATCTAAGAGGAGATGTTAGCTCAAGGCTGGGGCTCCCATAATTCCAGAATTGATAAGGTGGTTGATAGCTATAGGGATTTGTCACCAAAGACCCTGGAATTGAGTAGGTGTGGATTCCAGGTTGTGTGCTTGGGAATATGATGCAGTATCTTACCAGAGAAAAGCAATTTCTTAGTTCCAGTTTGTTCTCTATGTTGCCCAGAACTACAAATCACAAGCTGGATGTGCTAGGGAAAAGTAGGGGATGGCTGCTTTAAAGGCAATAATAATTACGTTAAGTGACAAGATGGTTCCCAAGCTTGAAACTTGCACAGCAGTCAGCTAATTGGTCTGTTGATAAAAGGTAAGATTTTATGTACCCAGTCCTTGCCTACTTCAGAGGTAAGATATTTAATTTTTACAGATTGGTAATGATACTTATAGTTACATCCAAGTTGCATTCTAAAAGAAACAGTAATAAACCTTACTAGTCACTACTATGTTGACTACATTGGTGATTAGAAATAAAGAATTAATAGAAAAATCAAGTACTGCAGGTTCCTCACCCCACCAATCCGTGACGAAATTTTCAGCAAGATGGATAGTTTTGCATTTTTTGGTGTTAAAATGGCTTTTTCTTTTCTTCAACTTTTATTTTAAGTTCAGGGGTACATGTGCATGATGTGTAGTTTTGTTACAGAGGTAAACATGTGCCATGGTGGTTTGCTGCACAGACCATCCATCACCTAGATATTAAGCCCAGCATCCGTTAGCTATTCTTCCTCATGCCCTTTCTCCTCCCACCTTCCACTCCGACAGGCTCCAATGTGTTTTTCCCCACCATGTGTCCATTTGTTCTCATCCTTCAGCTCCCACTTATAAGTGAGAAAATGATGTGGTGTTTGGTTTTCTGTTCCTCTGTTAGTTTGCTAAGGATAATGGCTTCTAGCTCCATCCATGTCCCTGCAAAGGACATGATCTTATTCATTTTTATGGCTGCATAATATTCCATGGTACATATGTATCACATTTTCTTTATATAGTCTGTCATTGATGGGCATTTATGTTGATTTCATGTCTTTGCTATTTTGAATAGTGCTGCAATGAACGTATGTGTGCATGTGTGTTTATAATAGAATAATTTATATTCCCTTGAGTATATACCCAGTTATGGGATTGCTGGGTTAAATGGTATTTCTGCTTCTAGGTCTGTGAAGAATTGGCACATCGTCTTCCACAAGGGTTTAACTAATTTACACTCCCAACAATGTAAAACCATTCCTTTTTCTCTGCAACCTCACCAGCATCTGTTGTTCTTTAACTTTTTAATAATAGCCATTCCGAATGGTGTGAAATGATATCTCATTATGCATTTGATTTGCATTTCTCTAATGAATAGTGATGTTGAGTTTTTTTTCATATGTTTCTTGGCCACATGGATGTCTTCTTTTGAAAGGTGTCTTTTCATGTCCTTTGCCCACTTTTTTTTTTTATTATACTTTACGTTCTGGGGTACATGTACAGAATGTGCAGGTTTGTTACATAGGTATACATGTGCCATGGTGGTTTGCTGCACTGATCAACCCATCATCTACATTAGGTATTTCTTCTAATGCTATCCCTCTCTCAGCCCCCACCCTCCAATAGGCCCTGGTGTGTGATGTTCCCCTCTCTGTGTCCATGTATTCTTATTGTTCAGCTCCCACTTAGGAGGAAGAAGATGTGGTGTTTGGTTTTCTGTTCTCATGTTAGTTTGCTGAGAATGATGGTGTCCAGCTTCATCCATGTCCCTGCAAAGGACATTAACTCATCCATTTTTATGGCTACATAGTATTCTGTGGTGTATATATGCCACATTTTCTTTATCCAGCCTGTCTTTGATGGCGTTGCCCACTTTTTAATGGGTATTTTTGTTTGTTTCTTCTAAATTTGCTTAAATTCCTTGTAGACTCTGAATATTAGACCTTTGTCAGATGGATAGATTGCAAAAGTTTTCTCCCATTCTCTAGGTTGTCTGTTCACTCTGATGATAGTTTCTTTGCTGTGCAGAAGCTCTTTAGTTTGATTGGATCCCATTTGTCAATTTTTGCATGTGTTCCAATTGCTTCTGGTGTTTTTGTCATGAAATCTTAGCCTGTGCCTGTGTCCTGAATGGTATTGCCTAGATTTTCTTCTAGGGATTCTGTAATTTTGGTTTTATATTTAAGTCTTTAATCCATCTTGAGTTAATTTTTGTATATGGTGTAAGGAAGGAGTCCAGTTTTAATTTTCTGCATATGGCTAGCCAGTTGTTTAATCCATCTTGAGTTAAATTTTGTATATAGTATAAGGAAGGGATCCAGTTTTAATTTTCTGCATATAGCTAGCCAGTTCTCCCAGCACCATTTATTAAATAGGGAATCCTTTCACCATTGCTTGTTTTTGTTAGGTTTGTCAAAGATCAGATGGTTGTAGGTATGTGGTCTTATTTCTGAGTTCCCTATTCTGTTCCACTGGTGTATATATCTGTTCTTGTACCAGTACCATGATGTTTTGGTAACTGTAGCCTTGAGATACAGTTTGCAGTCGGGTAGTGTAATGCTCCAGCCTTGTTCATTTTAGTTAGAACTGTCTTGGCTATTTGGACTTTTCTTGGTCCATATGAAATTTAAAATAGTTTTTTTCTAATTCTGTGAAGAATGTCAGTATAGTTTAATGGGAATAGGATTGATTCTATCAATTACTTTGGGCAGTATGGCCATTTTAACAATATGGATTCTTCCTACTCATAAGCATGGAATGTTTCTCCATTTGTTTGTGTCCTCTGATTTCTTTGAGCAGTAGTTTGTATTTCTCCTTGAAGAGGTTCTTCACTTCCCTTGTTGGCTATATTTCTAGGTATTTTATTCTTTTTGTAGAAATTGTAAATGGGAGTTCATTCATGATTTGGCCCTCTGTTTGCCTGTTGTTGCTATATAGGAATGCTAGTGATTTTTGCACATTGACTTTTTTTAATCTTTTTTTTTTATTGTACTTTAGGTTCTGGGGTACATGTGCAGATCATGCAGGACTGTGGCACAGGTACACACATGACAATGTGGCTTGCTGCCTCCATCCCCCGTCACCTACATCTGGCATTTCTCCCCATGTTATCTCTCCCCAACCGCCTTACCACCCACCACTGTCCCTCCCTTGCCACCTCACAACAGACCCCAGTGTGTAGTGCTCCCCTCCCTGTGTCCATGTGTTCTCATTGTTCATCACCCTCCTATGAGTGAGAACATGTGGTGTTTGATTTTGTGTTCTTGTGTCAGTTTGCTGAGAATGATGGTTTCCAGATTCATCCATGTCCCTACAAAGGACACAAACTCATCATTTTTTATGTCTGCATAGTATTCCATGGTGTATATGTGCCACATTTTCCTCGTCCAGTCTATCATCGATGGGCATTTGGGTTGGTTCCAGGTCTTTGCTATTGTAAATAGTGCTACTCTGAACATACGTGTGTATGTGTCTTTATAATAGAATGATTTATAATCCTTTGGATATATACCCATTAATGGGATTGCTAGGTCAAATGGAATTTCTATTTCTAGGTCCTTGAGGAAGTGCCACACTGTCTTCCACAAGTGTTGATCTAGCTTACACTCCCACCAGCAGTGTAAAAGTGTTCCTGTTTCTCCACATCCTCTCCAACATCTGTTGTCTCCAGACTTTTTAATGATCGTCATTCTAACTGGCATGAGGTGGTATCTCAATGTGGTTTTGATTTGCATTTCTCTAATAATCAGTGATGATGAGCATTTTTTCATATGTTTGTTGGCCTCATATATGTCTTCTTTTGAAAAGTGTCTGTTCATATCCTTCACCCACTTTTGGATGGGTCTGTTTTTTTCTTGTAAATCTGTTTTAGTTCTTTGTAAATTCTGGATATTAGCCCTTTGTCAGATGGGTAGATTGCAAAATTTTTTCCCATTCTGTTGGTTGCCGGTTCACTCTAATCTTGAGTCTTTGCTGAAGTTCCTTATTGGCTTGAGAAGCTTTTGGGCTGAGATAATGGGATTTTCTAGATATAGGATCTTGTCATCTGCAAACAAAGATAATTTGACTTCCTCTCTTCCTATTTAAATACGCTTTATTTCATTCTCTTGCCTGATTGCCCTGGCCAGAACTTCCAATTCTATGTTGAACAGGGAGAGCATAGGCAGAATGCTATGGTTTAAATGTTAGTTCCCTCATGTTGAATCTTAATTCCCAGTGCGGCACTATTGAGATGTGGGAAGATGATAGAGACCTCTTTAAGACGTGATAGAGTCATGAGGACTCTGCCCTCAGGAATGAGTTAATCTATTAGTGGATCATTGGGTTAATGAGTTATCACAAGAGTGAGACTGCTGGCTTTATAAGGTGAAGAAGGAGAGACCTGAGCTTACACACTCAGGCCCCTTGCCACATGATTCCCTGTGCTACCTTGTCACTCTGCAGAGAGTTCCCACCAGCAATAAAGCCCTCACTAGATGCGGCCCTTCAACCTTAGACTTCTAAGCCTCTGCAACTGTAATAAACTCCTTTTTAAACAAAATTCAGTTTCAAGTATTCTGTTATAAGCAACAGAAAATGGACTAAGACACCAGGTTTCATTTGGCTTCTAGATAAGGGTCAATTTTTCCAAGAAGCACATAGCTATGTTTCTCCATTTAAAGGACACAGATTGTGGAGCAGTCAAAATCAGTTGTTTTCAGTAAGTGATTAGTGTCACCACCACCACCAAGCCCCATTCTGCCCACAAAAGGCATTTGGAAATGTGTGAGGGCTAATTTTAGTTCCACAAAATAGTCCTGCACTACTACAAATGCGAGTGCACTCTCATTGAAAAACATTGGTTGATTTCATGTTTATCATTAAATGGTGGAATAACAGTTAAATGTAATTTTATTATTATATTAGCTACACAAATACTTTTTTTTTAAGAGAGTTTCCCTCTTGTTGCCAAAGCTGAAGTACAATGGTGTGATCTCAGCTCACGGCAACCTCCACCTCTCGGGTTCAAGCGATTCTCCTACTTCAGCCTCCCAAGTAGCTGGGGTTCAGATGCAGTCTTTTGAGGCATTTTATTTCTTTTTTTTTTTTTTAGTTTAACATAATGTCAAAGTGTATTTTCAATGTTCCAGTCAGTCCTGGATATATTTGGCTGATAGTTTAAAGAAATAAAATCTTCCTACAGGCTTCAGTTATTAAAATAGAACCAACCACCCACTCATTTTATTACATTCTGTGCAATGTTTTTGAATGACAGTCTAAGTATTTTAATTGGTCTCCAGCTGAATTATAACCCCTTGTTTTATGTTTCACATTTTATATCTCAAAATTACAAGTTACAGTGCCGTTTTTATTCCATGCCATTAAAACAGAGTGAACAGCATTTTTTAAACAGAAAAAGGCACGTTCCATTCAGAAACCCAAGGGTCATTCATTTGCACTGTCTCTTCATTTTTAGGTGCTGGTACTTCTTGTCTGTCCCACTGAGTCTTTGTGTTGCTATTTATCAAAGCTCTGTTTGTGCATTTGTGTGGGGTACAGCTGGATTTCGCTGCATCCAGGAAATAAAATCTGTCACTCATCTCATCTCCTGGTTTGAACATAGACTTGCTCAATTTAGGGTTTATCCTCTGCACTTCAGTCTCTGTGTGATGCTTCATGTACCATACATTTATACTGTGGCTGTTCAGTTTTGTTTTCATAAACACACATAAAAATGTTCCTTCAAATTCTACTCATGGCACCCATAGAAACCAGACAGGCAAGATAATCCTAGAGTTTCTCTCCAAACCTGAACCTCAAGTTTAGTTGCAGTTTTATCATTTTACACATTTACCATTAATGGTTCACTTATTCAGAATGGCTAACTTCACATCCACTTGTTGTTTTGTTCCCAGATGCAGCTTTGTGTGTGTCCAAACAGAAGCAGAATCTGTAATTAACTGTGCATTTGTTTGCAAAGACCTTGGCAGTTTTACTGTTTGATTTCCCTCATCTAGAAGCTTTAGTTTCATGTTGCATAGCTTTCTTCCTGAGAACCAATTAGACATGTTGGAAAATTAAAATAACTTTTTGGTTTCTTTCAGTGTGATATCTTGCTGTTCAAAAGAGTTGATTTGTCTTCTGAAGAGTATATTTATATTGGGTGGTTGTCTTTTATATGAGCTATTTCCTGGAAAGATTTTTGAAATGTTGAGCTACAAGATTAACAGCAGTTTCTTTGATGATCAACCTGAGCTATTAATATTGTTCTTTTTACATTATTGATATTAAAATCCAACTGTGAATGATTACTATATGAGTGTCTTTATAAAGCCAGCAGAATTGAAGAATCTCAAGTTTCTGTCCTAAAGGTGCTTGTGTTCTTAAGAAACGTATCTGTCAGGCAAAAAGTCAAAATTCTTCAAAACAATATTAAGATTCCCTGAAGTAACAAATTTCTCTTCCTCTGTGATACATATACATCTAGTTTATTCATAGTTTCATTGCCTGGGTGCTCTCTCTTTTGTAGCTTTGTTACCTCTTAATTTTGTCCAACTATTGTCAATTTTCTTGTTATTTATATCAAGTATAAATTTCAGATGTCTATACAATGATGCCTATTCATATGCAATACTTATTATCGTGTCTGTGCCACATTATTTGAAATTCTTTCATCCCCCTATTTGAATTGCATACCATTCAATACATGTAGCAAGTAGGAACAAGTCATTTAACCTTTTCCACCAATGAGGAGGTAGCATTGCATTGTCTTAGATAAGCAGTCACTTTCTTCTTGCCAAATCTCAGTTTTCATTGTAGTATATAGAAAGTAGTCAATAAAAATAACAAATGAAACCTCCTTAATTTATTGTAGCATTCTATATTATTGCCGATTTTTATTTTCTTCTTACTCATGCAATTGTTTTTTATTATAATGAAATATATGATTATTTTAAATAATTTGTAAGTATAGATAAGCAAAGAAAGGAAACAAAAAGCATCCATAAATTAGTCATTTGGTTTATGGATACTGCTATTAATTCTGTTATTATTCTACCCATTCCTTTATATTATGCTTTACTTATAAATAGCTTACTTTTCTAAATAATGGGGTTACATGGTACATAATGTTTTGAACTTTTTAATACATAGTAATTAATACATTTTGAATGTATTTCATGAATATTTATATCTAAAGCATAATTTTAATGAATGAATTGTATTATATGTGCCACTTTTTGGGGTTTATCTCTCCCATTTGAGTCTTGAGCCCACCATATACTAAACATTCCCAACTTGGATAACCTACATACCCCTCAATACTTGGTGTTCTCCCAATAACACACATCATCTCCCCCACATGCACTTTTTCTCCAATGTTCCCATGTCAGTTGCTTCTTATTGCTCAGTTCAGGAAGCTGGACATCATCTTTGATCCATGTCCCCCCACCCCACTTTAAATCAGTCACCAAGTCTTAGGTTATTCAGTTCCAAATTTCTTTCAGATCCATTGCTCCTTCCTCGTCCCTACATAGGTGCTATTTTTCGTGTGAATTAACGTAGGTGATTTTTTTTATTGCATTTTAGGTTTTGGGGTACATGTGAAGAATATGCAAGATTGTTGCATAGGTACACACATGGCAGTGTGATTTGCTGCCTTCCTCCCCATCACCTATATCTGGCATTTCTCCCCATGCTATCTCTCCCCAACTCCCCAACCCCCACTGTCCCTCCCCTATTTCCCTCGACAGACCCCAGTGTGTGTTGCTCCCCTCCCTGTGTCCATGTGTTTTCATTGTTCAACACCCTCCTATGAGTGAGAACATGCAGTGTTTAATTTTCTGCTCTTGTGTCAGTTTGCTGAGAATGATGGTTTCCAGGTTCATCCATGTCCCTACAAAGGACACGAACTCATCATTTTTGATGGCTGCATAATATTCCATGGTGTATATGTGCCACATTTTCCCTGTCCAGTCTATCATCGATGGGCATTTGGGTTGGTTCCAGGTCTTTGCTATTACAAACAGTGCTGCAATGAACATTCGTGTGCATGTGTCCTTATAGTAGAACGATTTATAATCCTTTGGATATATACCCAGTAATGGGATTGCTGGGTCAAATGGAATTTCTATTTCTAGGTCCTTGAGGAATTGCCACGCTGTCTTCCACAATGGCTGAACTAATTTACACTGCCACCAACAGTGTAAAAGTGTTCCTATTTCTCCACATCATCTCCAGCATCTGTTATCTCCAGATTTTTAAATGATGGCCATTCTAACTGGCGTGAGATGGTATCTCCATGTAGTTTTGATTTGCATTTCTCTAATGACCAGTGATGATGAACATTTTTTCATATGTTTGTTGGCCTCATGTATGTCTTCTTTTGTAAAGTATCTGTTCATATCCTTTGCCCACGTTTGAATAGGCTTGTTTGTTTTTTTTCTTGTAAATATCTGTTTTAGTTCTTTGTAGATTCTGGTTATCAGCCCTTTGTCAGATGGGTAGACTGCAAAAATTTTTTCCCATTCTGTTGGTTACCAATTCACTCTAATGACTGTTTCTTTTGCTATGCAGAAGCTGTGGAGTTTGATTAGGTCCCATTTGTCTATTTTGGCTTTTGTTGCCAATGCTTTTGGTGTTTTGGTCATGAAGTCCTTGCCTACGCCTATGTCCTGAATGGTTTTGCCTAGATTTTCTTCTAGGGTTTTTATGGTGTTAGGTCTTATGTTACGTAGGTGATTTTTATTTCCAGTACCTTTCTAACATATGATAATAATATAATAATCTGATAATCAATAGCTAGTTTTCTACCACCAGAGCATACTAATTATGCTGTGACACTATCATAAGTGCATGATGATGTCCACGCTGTACTGGTTTTTAATCGTTTCCTCACTTTAAAACTGTCATCCAAAGTGCTGTTTTTCTCTTTTGTAGCATCATTCTAGTTTCTTCCTAATAAGTGTTTTTGGAGTTGTTTACGTATGGTTTTTCTTGGTTTTAGCATTGGTCATTGTAGGAAACCTAATTGAAATTAATGGTACATAGAATCTTTTTACTCTTAACACTTTGCAGTGCTTTAATATGTGGTATCATCCAAACAGTGAAAACTTTAATTTTAAAATAATTTTTAATGAAAATAGTACATTTCTTTCAGGAGCACATATTTACCCAAACACAATCGATAGTTCTTCAAAGTATAGGTCCTTAGGAGATCTGCTTTAAGAAGTAGAGAAGAACGGGCAGTGGTTACTACATAGTTGTTTTTAAGTGGGGATTTTGAAATTCTTAAGGGCATGCAACACTATTTTTATCCATTAGCGTTGGTTTGGAGCATGCAGTAGAAATCTGACTAAAGAGTAGCTTGAACAAATTCATTTTCCCCATTTCATGTAATAAAAAAATCTTGAAAAAACCACTGTAGTTTATACAATGGCTCAGGTGTTGTAAAGGCCCAGACTCCTTGTGACTTCATGTTCCGCCTTCCTTCATAGGTGGCTGTTATCCTCATAGACCTAAGATCCTTTCTGCACCTTCTAACAGCATACTTTTTTTCCAGGCAGACACAAGATAAAATCCAGGGAACAAAAGGTAAAGGAGATTGAGTTTGCCCTTTTAGGCAGCTTTCCCTGAACTGTTTCCCTATAGCTTCCAGTTACATCTCACTAGACAGAATTGTCACTTGGCCACTTTCATCACCTGCGAGATATAATTTTTTAGCTGGGACTGTTGCCATCCCAAGTGAATGAAACATTCTGTTAGTGAGAAAAAGAGACTGGTTATAGAGCTGGTAGCTGGTAATCTGCTGTTCATTGAGCATTTTAATTTTTCTTTATGATATGTTGTTAAAAGTTCTACATTTTCTAGTAGTAAAAGATTGATTAACCCAAAACCAGCATTTGCTAATTTTTATAAATTTTAAATGAGTTTGGTTCAAATGAGTGAAGTTTTACTCTGTTGGTTTTGCTTTTTTGTGTTTATAAAAGTATTGAACTACTTTAATTTTTCCAACACTTCTTAAAAATCATGTCACTGCATATTGTATAAAATTCTGATTATCATGCTTGGAATTTTATTAATAAAAATAAAATGTGTCATAAATGTATGCTGCCTGGTGTTTTGATTTTGCAATTTGCAAGTATACTTGAAATCCTGCTAATATGGGAAAGCAGGAACCTGCAAATCATAATGGCTACAATATGGCAAAGAAACTGTTTCCTCCTCTTATCAGAGTAAGCAAGTTTTAGATGGAAAATTTATTGCACTTAAGATTTTATACAAGATAATTTCTTAAAAGAAATAAAGTCCTTTATAATTTGTTTTTCCACTTCCAACATATTGGTGGTGCTTGTGGGGCGTTTTAAATCATAAGGTGCAGTGTGAACTGGTAACATAACTTAGTTTTGTGCTGCAGATCTCAGAAGTAGGAAGGAGGGAGAGTGGGACTTAGCTGTGATTATTGTCACCAGAAAATGTACTGGAAAGGGGTAAACATGAGGCAATGAAACTTTCCTCACTGTAAAAACAAAACCAGAAAGTTAAAGAAATCAACCATATTGATTCAGTTAAAATACATGTTTTTTTCATTTAAATTCCTGATTATTTCATTCTGTATAGATTGTAAGACTATAGGTGCATACTTAAAATGCAGTTACCCTCCACAGGATGTTGGGGCTGTGTTTATTAAAAAATTAGCTTGGGAAGCACTTTGATCCACTAACTTCTGTAGGGTTTTGTGTTATTGCTTTGCTGAGCAAGAATTCTTAGATTGCTGATGACATACTGGTAACATTAATAGACCTTTAAGGTGAGTGTGTGTGTGCACGCACATGTACATGTGCAAATGTGCGTATACATACATGTGCTGTCATATGCATAATTTTCTAAGAAAAAGGAAGGTTAAAAAAAAAATCTGGCAGCATTTCTAAAAAAGGTGTTCTGAGTTGCCTGATTTCCTTGGATGCTATCCCAGAAGCTTCCTATCAGATGAAGTAGCACATTGAGTACAGCAGATGTAAAATAGTGCATGAAATCTTTTCTCTGCATGAGGTTATTGCATTGGTTCAAATATTTGCCATAATCTTAGCAATTAAAGTGTATACTATCCACCTCTGCTTCACTCAGACTTATTCATAAAAACAAGCCTCTTCTGTGCTTTAGTATATTTTTCTACCATATTTAACAACGAACGCAGACTTACTATAAATGTATTCTTTTTGTATAATAATCAGGAGTCTTAATCATTTCTTGATAATAAATCCTGATCTTCTGGGCTATCAGCACGTGGGCTTAGTATATACGAATGTTTATTTTAAAACAGCTCTCATTATGGGTTCAGACTTTTGGCTTAAAGTCTGGGCTGTCAGTGAGTTCAGTCTCTGACCAGGAACAGGAGTCTCCATCCCAACATCCAGGACAAACCATCTGACTGAGCACACCTATTTATGATACAGAGTTCATGACTTTTCAAAACCAGCACATTTCTCCTTATGACAAAGTTTTGATTTGTACACAGTTTTCCTCATATTAACTTCAGATTGTCTTCCGTTAATTTACATGGATGGTTGATTCTGCCCTAGGGAGTAACTGCAGATTGTCTGTCTTCTACATGGCAGTCACTCAAATATTTGAATGCAATTATGATGTCCTTTCTAAATATATTCTTCAGACCAAACATCCTTGTGGAGGTTTTGAAGAAAGGAATGGTAGGTGGCAGTGTGGCAGAAAATTGTTGAAGTAAAACCCAGTAGGCCTCAGACACCGAAGCTGGATCTCTGTAGGGTTGACCAGATAGCTGACTGCAACTCAGCACTTAGGCAGCTCATATGAAAAGGGACTGTAAATGCAGGTGCCTTATTTATTTATGACAGGATCTTGCTTTATCACCCAGGCTGGAGTGCAGTGGCATGATCTCAGTTCACTGCAACCCCAGCCTCCTGGCATAAGCAGTCCTCCCACTTCAGCTTCCTGTATAGCTGAGACTACAGGTGTATGTCACCATGCCTGGCCAATTTTTGTGGGTTTTTATAGAGACAGGGCTTTCCCATGTTGCCCAGGCTGGTTTCAAACTTTGGACTTGAGCAATCCACCTGCCTGAGCCTCCCAAAGTGCTTGAATTACAGGTATATGCCACCGTAACTAGCCTAGATGCAATATTTATAGATATGTGTGTATACGTGGGTTAGTATGCACACATGTGTTTTCTTGCTGTGTCAGCCAAGATGGCCTAGATACAACAATACCCCAGCAGCAAGAAGAGCACCCAGCAACCAGACCTTGGTTTTTAATAGTTTTCTAGTAAAAGGGATCGGATCCTGGAAAAATGATTGATTCTAGGAATGAGTCAGGAAATATACAGGATGAGCCTGGAGAATCTTATAATACCGGAAAGCAGAAAGTGGGAAAGTAAAAAACAAAAAACAAAAACAAACCTCATTGATAGCAACATGTAAAAGGAGCACAAGATCTAACAGAAGGAACTGCCAGTGGCTAAAGCTGGGACAACTTAAGCAACAAATTAAAGTAGTATCTGATAGTAACCTAAACTATAAAAGTAACACCCATGAGACCACACATGTGTGTGTGTGTGTATAAATGATAAAGAGGAAAAAATGGATAAATAGCCTTGCAGAAGAATCCCAAATAAGTTTTGTCAGTACTCCCATTTCAAGGAAGTAGAACATAACCCTTCACCCTTTCAGTATAGGCTTCTTATAATGACTTTCTGAAGAGTACAGTATGCAAAGGAGGAAAGAATAAGAGTAACTGCAGTGGAGCAACCTAACAAATACTAATTTACCCAGTTTATCAAGGTCAACATCAACAGTGATAAGTATTGTTACTAGTATGTACACTTGATATGACGTGATGGAAATGATGCTTTACTTCTGCGGTTTTCTTCCCAAAAATTCATAGCCCCAGTGTAGTCAAGTGAAAAACAGCAGACAAATCCCAATTGAGGCATATTGTGTAAAATACTTGACCAGTGCTCCTTGAAAGAGCAAGATCATCAAAAACAAGAAAAGTCTGAGAAACATCACAGCCAGGAGGAACCTGAGGAGACATAAAGACTAAATGTACTATGGAATCCTGGATGAGATCCTGGAACAGAGAAAGGACATTAAGCAAATCAAGCAAATCTGAATAAAGTGTGGACTTTAGTTAATAATAATGCATCAATATTGTTTCATTAGTTGTGACAAATGTATCATACTAATATAAGGTGTTGATAATAGGGGAAACTGCATGGGGGCTATATGGGAACTCCACACTATTGTCTCAGGTTTTCTGTCAATCAAAAACTGTTCTAAAAAATCAATTTTAAAAAATGTTTAAAGATAACTGGGGAAAAGCCTAGATGACCTTGGTATGGTGATGACTTTTTAGAAATGACAGCAAAGACAAGATCCATGAAGGAAACAGTTAATAAGCTGTACTTTCTTAAAATTGAAAACTTCTGCTCTGCAAAAGACAATGTCAAGAAAAGGAGACGACAACCCACAGACTGGGAGAAAATATTTGCAAGAACTTTTATCCAAAATATACAAAGAATTCTTAAATCTCAACAATAAGAAAACAACCCAATTAAAAAATAGGCAAAAGCCCTGAACAGACACTTCACCAAAGATGATACACAGATGGCAAATAAGCATATGAAAAGAAGTTCAACATGATATGTTATTAGGAAATTGCAAATTGGAACAAGAAATCACTAAATACCTGTGAAAATGCCAAAATCCAGAACACTTACAACACCAAATGCTGGTGAGGAAGTGGAACAACAGAAACTCTTAGTAATTGCTGATAGGAATTCAAAATGGTACAGTCACTTTGGAAGACAGTTTGGCAGTTTCTTATAAAACTAAACATATCCTTATCACACAACTCAGTAATCACACTCCTTGGCGTTTATCCAGATGAATTAAAAACTTATATCCACACCAAAACCTGCATCTAGATCTTTATAACAGCTTTATTAATACTTGCCAAAACTTGGAAGCAGTGATGTCCTTCAGTAGGTGAATGGATAAACTGTGGCACATTCAGAAATGGAATATCATTCAGTGCTAAAAAGACATGAGCGATCAAGCCATGAAAAGACCTGGAGTATGAAGACAGAGGGTGCTCAGCAAAAAATAAAGAAAAGACATGGAGAAGCTTAAATGCCCGCCACTAAGTGAAAGAAGCCAATCTGAAAAGGCCATATACTGTATGATTCCAACTATGTAACATTCTGGAAAAGAAAAAATTGTGGAGACAGTAAAAAGATCAGTGCTTGCCAAGGGTTGTAGGAAGGGAGGGATGAGTAGACAGAACACAGAGGATTTTTAAGGCACTGAAACTACCTTGCATAATGTTATAATGGTGAGTGTGCATGTCATTGTACATGTGTTAAAGCCCTTGGAATGCACAACACCAAGAGTGAGCCCTAGTGTAAACCATGATCTCTGGGTGATAATGACGTCAGTGTAGGTTCATCAGTTGTAACTGTGGTGGGCAGTGTTGGCAGTGGGAAAGGTTGTACAGGTTGGGGAAGGGGGAAAATGGGAATTTTCTGTACTTTCAGTTTTGCTGGGAACTTAAAACTGCTCTAAAAAACAAAGTTTATTAATTCAAAAATGCCAGTAAGAAATCTATTACGTCCTCTTTCCCCATTAGGCAAGCTGAATGGAAGTCACATTATCCAAAGACTACCCCGGTTACTAGGAGAACATGGAGTCAGAACAAGAATAGACTTTAGTTGGATGCTGGGTTTAATACCTAGGTGATGGGATGATCTGTGCAGCAAACCACTGCAGCACACATTTACCCATGTAACAAACTGCCACATCCTACACACATACCCCTGAACTTAAAGGTTGGGAAGAAAAAAAAAAAAAAAAAAAGAATGGATTTAAGTCGCATAATTTTAATGTGTGATGGCTACAAACTCCTATAGTTGAATGTTCTTGTTTTTCTTAGATGGACAGGACTTCTCTGTTGGGCAGGGCAGGATGGGCAAGGCAAATGTGTTTTTTTGCCCCTGCTCCATGTGGACATACACACCTCTGCTGAACACATATGTTCAATCTGGTTATCTGGTTTCCAGGTGGGCAAATGTATAGACTTTATCCATTTATGGCCCTGACTCATCATGCTTTGATTTTGAAGTTTAACTTTCAAAACATGACATCTCTCTGATTTCCAAGTTTTTCCAAGTACATTGCCCTTGAACAACACACTGTACTTGGTTGTGGATTTTTTTTAGTAAGTGCAGTTGGCACTCCATATAGGTGGGTTCCACATCCACAACCAAACGCCAATCAAAAATACAGTCTTCACGGGATGTGAAACCTGCATACATGGAGGTCCTACAGCCATTCCCCTGTGAATACCAAGCAGCGACTATACTTCCTCAAAAGCACTGCTGACAACCCCAACTCTCTCAAGTTTCCTTAATGAACCCCATTTTTCAGGCTTTTTCTTACCCTGGTTCTCCTCCTCCTCTTCTGGTTACACTCCGTTACTAAATACCATTCCTACTATTTTATTTTAATGTTCCTTTTAAAACCTAATGCCTAGAATGGCCGAAGGACTCTACGTATTATATGATTATTTCAGAGTACAGTGGACTCTTGTATTCATCTGGACATTGTAATTGCATTAATGCAACCAAAATTATATTAAGTACTTCAGCATCCCCATCTCCCTAGCTCTTGTTGAGACTCCGGTTAAAAACATCCCTGAGGCCTTTGTCCTCTGAACTGCTGCATCACGCAGCTGCTTATAAAGCCGTCTCTCCTCCAAGTTGTGCTTTTATAATCGAATCTCTTTAAATGTAAATGCAGACAATTACATTTGTCCTAGTTAAATTTCATCTTGTTATTTCGAGTCCACAGTTCCAGCTTGTTGAGATCTCATTGAATCTTGGCTCTGTTATGGATTTCTGTTCTGCATACTTGCTTGTGTCTGCAATCCAGGTAGAGAG
Source organism: Cebus imitator (assembly GCF_001604975.1). Classification (NCBI taxonomy): domain Eukaryota; kingdom Metazoa; phylum Chordata; class Mammalia; order Primates; family Cebidae; genus Cebus; species Cebus imitator. The sequence continues at coordinate 5,450,201 of NW_016107337.1, forward strand.
GCTTGAAAATAAATATATACCAGCTGGGCTAACTCAAAGCAAGAGGTACTGAGAGAAGATAGCAGAGATGATTGTTCAGGGATGCAGAGGGTAACTACCCATTCTCTACATAGTAATTTCCTAATACATTTTGGAGGCAGTTCATAGTTCAACATTATGAGATAACAGCAAGAGCCATTTATTGCTAATTACATTTAACAAACTGATGCCTGTGAAGAACTTATTCCTATAAATTAGAGTGAATTTGAGACTCTCTCTATCATTATTCAGCCATTCTTCAGTGGGAGAAAAATGGTGGAGTTAAACTAGTAGAAATCAGGCTTTCTCATCTAGGCTCAACCCAGTTGATAAGCTGGGTTTGCCAATCACTACTCCAGCACATCGCCCCTCGGTTTATTTTTAAGTCTATGTTTGAAGGACCATGTTCCCATGAGTGACACCCTTCCATAAGTGTGGTGGCACATTATGGGCTGCTGTTTTAGAAGAGACTGCCAGCTTGCTGGGGATTATCCTGGTGTATTCCTTTCTCTCCTGCTGGTTCATGACATGCCACTGGCTTGAAAATTCTCAGCTTTAACATTTAAAGCAGTGATTTGCAAAGTGCAACATGTTTAAGCTGAGGTTGGCAAACTGTGACCCATGGAGCAAATCTGGCTCACCACCTGTTTTTAGTACATCGCTAAATTGTTGAGGAAATCAGAAGATATTTCATGACGTGAAAATTATATGAAATTCAACTCTCAGTATGCATGAATAAAATTTTATTGAATACATGCTCATTTGTTTATTGTCATTGGCTGCTTTTGCATTATAATAGCAGAATTGAGTGGTTGTGACAGAGACTGTATGACCCACAAAGCCTAAAATATTTACAGATACGGCCCTTTGCAGAAAAAGCTTGCCCACTCTTGTATTAATGGGATGGCAGAAACTGAATTTTTGAGCCCCACCTCAGACCAAATGAATCAGAATGTCTACAAATGGGAGTCTAAGAATGTACATTTTAAGCAAGCTCTTGAAGGTCACCCCTAGGCAAACACTGAGACAAGACTAATGATCATGAGGTAAGGCTATGGGAAAGGAAAATATTCTGTCCCACTTTTTCTGACCAACTTACAGCGTTTTAATCCAACGCCATAATTTTTCTACAGACTAAATTATGTTGATCAGTTTCTAAGCACTTCTCTCCAAATCAGCTCTCTTCCAAACTTTTCCATTTTGTGGAAAGAAGGCTGTATTAGTTTCTTAGGGCTGCTGTAACAGATAATGAACTGTGAGTTGATCTGACCAACAAACGTTTGTTCTTTCACAGTTCTGGAGACCAGAAGCCCAAAATCCAGCAGAGGTGTGCTCTCTCTGGGGAGTTCAGGGAAAGAATCCATTCTTTGCCTTTTTCAGCTTGTGGTGACTGTCAGCACTCTTGGCTTGTAAGTGCCTCACTCCAGTCTCTGCCCCAGTGATCTCCTTGCCTCCTCTTCTCTGTCTTCTCTTTCATCTGTCTCAAATCTGCTTCTGCTTTTCTCTTCTAAGGACATTTGTCATGGGACCTAGGACTCATATGGCTAATCCAAATGATCTCATCTCAAGATCCTTAATATAATTATATCAGCAAAGCTACAAAGACCTTTTTTCCAGTAAGGCCACATTGACAGGTTTTGGGGGTTAGGACAGGGACATCTCCTTTTTAAGGCCACCATCTAACTCACTACAGATGCTGTTGTTCTCCCCTTTCCCTAATAGCTGGTCAGTTTTCAAATCTTGAAGATTCTGTCCCTTCTCGAGTCCTGCTTCCACCATCCTGATCTCTTTCTGCCTTAGGAATCTCTTAAAAATTTCTGACGGTTTCCTACTCTTTTGAAAGTTCAGAACACACTTGTGAGCTTGACATTTAGGGCTCTCTGCAGAATGTTGCCAGCGTATTTTCCATTTCCTTCTCCCTCTTCTTTGCTACACATACCTTGCCCTCTAGCCACACTGTGCTACTTGCCATTGCCCTCACTGCTCCTCCCTTCTCTGTGAACCCTCTCACACTGTTCCTTCCTCCTGGAAGACTGGTTGTTCCTCCATCCTTATCACTATGATCCTGCCCCTGTATCACCTAACACCCAGGTATCTTTCAAAGCCCATCTGAGGTTCTACCTCCCCATGAGAGCTTTGCTGCTCCTCCCTGCTAGGGATGAATCTCTGAGCCTTTGGCACCTCACACAGTGTTTATTTTGTCCTACCTTGTGTCATAATGGCTCTAGATGCTCCATGTCTTCAGGTCAAGAGCTGTGAGAGACAGCATTGCACAGTGGCTAAGAACAAGGGCTCTGAATCAGACTGCCCAGTACAGCTCTGGTCACTAACCAGCCACGTATCCTTGGACAAGTTATTCAACCTCTTCTCACTGTAGTTTTCCGTCCACAATGGAGATTATGGTAAAAATTCCTTCCTGGTATTGTGAGGCTAAAATGAAATAATGTATGTAGAATACCTGGAATTCTAAGCATGAAATATTATCTGTTATTATTGTCTTGTCTCTATTTCCCAACAGCTAACACAAGAAATTCTATAGTAGGTATTAAATAAATACTTATAGAATTTAAATCGCTAAATTCAAACCTGGCACCAGAAGGAGGCAGCCTGTGCTTTTCTGTTCAGACTCCATCTTTATCAACTCTAGTAGGTACAACCTGCCTTCAGCAAGACATAAATAAATGAACTTTCTCTCTTTTGCTGGCGGTATCATTAGAGATCCTGTTGTTATATTCTTTTTGATACTAGTTCTTTTCATTACATGGGTAATTGGTGGTTAAATAAGGTATTCATCTTTTAGTGATTACTGCCATATAGACTAGCTTGTTGCCAAATACTAAACCACTAGAAGTAACCATAGAGACTTTCAATTTTTGTGACATCCATTGATAGAAGCAAGTGCCTGGGAAAATAAAGGAACTATTTTTTTGTACCCATTAACCATCTCCATCTCCCCCCCATCCCAAACCTCCCACTACTCTTTCCAGCCCCTGGTAACCATCCTTCTGCTCTGTAAGATGCAACTATCTTATTCTTAATGCTGATAATGAAAGAAAACCAAGTTTAGGCCGGGCACAGTGGCTTACGCCTGTAATCCCAGCACTTTGGGAGGCCGAGGCAGGTGGATCACAAGGTCAAGAGATCGAGACCACCCTGGTCAACATGGTGAAACCCCGTCTCTACTAAAAATGCAAAAATTAGCTGGGTGTGGTGGCATGTGCCTGTAGTCCCAGCTACTTGGGAGGCTGACGCAGGAGAATTGCTTGAACCCAGGAGGCGGAAGTTGCGGTGAGCCAAGATTGCGCCATTGCACTCTAGCCTGGGTAACGAGCGAAACTCCGTCTCAAAAAAAAAAAAAAAAAAAAAAAGAGAAGAAAACCAAGTTTAATCAGAGGAATACACAAGATGAGTAGATGGAGACTTGCAATATTCTACAGGGGACTTCTCAAGTTTTTCAATGACTTTAAAGGTGCAACGACCTGAATCTATATTAAATCCCATTTCACTTCATTTCTTACAATATAGTCTTACAGTTACTTGTCATGCTTTTTAATTTATAGTAAAGAAAGCTGATTTTCTTCAGTTACCTAGGAAAGAGTGTCAGATTATGGAGTCAGATTATGGAGGGCAAACCTTCATGAAGGCACTTGTGCCCTGAGTGACAGGTTGTCTGTGGTGGCTTTGGATGAGTTGTGATTGGTGAAAATGGAAAATTCTCCTTGAGCATGGTGTTTTAGGGAGAGAAATGGTGATGCAGGCTAGAGAGGTGAGGTGTCGTGGATTATGGGACAGCAGTGTGACTAGAGAATCAGGAATGGGGTGGACAGGTAGAGGTAGAGATGGTATTGTGCAGGCGGCTGTCAAGCCTTGGTTTTGTAAGCGACTCTGTAGCTTGACTGCACCTTGGGCATTGTCTATGAGTACATACTTCTGAGTACAGATACACTATAAATTTTTTCTATTTTCTTGGTTCATGTATTCTTTTCATTTAAAAAGTTCTTTTAAAATTGGAAAATGTGCCAGATTTGAGCTGACATAGATATATAAAGTGCAACACAAGTTATTTAAAAAAAAAAAAAAAGAATTCCATCAAATGAAAGTTATAAGGTAAAATCTTGTGTGAGTCAGTAATTATACCTCCTGGTTTTCAGCAGGGCTGATTTTGTTCAAAATATTTTTGGAATTCTTTTAAAAGCATCTTATCCCAGTGTCTTTAAAGTTAGAGAAGAGAGTTGTCTTCATATCTTATACCATTTTAGAACATTTTGATCATATTAGTAAGATAATATGTATAAATGTGGAAAAAAGAATTATCATATTCAGCTATTTTGACTGAAAATGTAGGAAAATTAACAAAATAAAATTAAGAAAAGTAATTCTAAAGTTTAGTAAAGTGACAGCAAACAAGACCAATTAAAAAAAAAATCAGCTATCCTGTAGTTAGAGGGTGACCCTAGTTTATAACCAGTAAGAAAATATATTTTTAAAATTCTCAATAGTGAAATAATGTAATGAGAAGTGTATTATTAATATTTATATGATGTTTTAAATTTTGAGACACAAGTGAAGATGACTAAAATAAATATATACTATTTTCCTTTAGATAATGTAAAGATACCATTCTTTATACATTGATTTTAAGGTTTAGCATCGTTTTTGTGGAATATTTAAATATTTTATTTATATAATAGGGTACTGATCAAAATTCCAATACGATGAATCTCTTCTTCCAAGGGATAAAACTAAGACATAAAAGGATTTCAAAACTTGTTAAGAATAACACACACAAAATTAGCTGGGTGTGGTGGTATGCACCTGTGGTGCCAGCTACTTGGGAGGCTGAGTGAGGCAGGAGAATTGCTTAAACCTGGGAGGCAGAGTTTGCAATGAGCCAAGATTGCACCACTGCACACCAGCCTGGGCAAAAATAATTACATGAATGGAGATAAGACAAATCCAAATTTAAAAGCATTCTATAAAACAGCTGGCCTAGAATTTTTTTAAATGTCATGTCATAGAAGATAAAAAGAAATGAGAGAGGAAGGAGAAGAAGTAGGGAAAGAAGAAAGGAGAGGAAGGAAGGAAGGAAAAGAGGGAGGGAGGAAGGAAGACATGTTGAAAGATTTTAAAGACACTTAACTAAATGTAATGGGTAATTTTTTTTTATAACTTTTATTTTGGGTTTGGGGGTACATGTGCAAGTTTGTTGTATAGGTAAACTTGTGTCACTGGGGATTGTCGTACAAATTATTTTGTCCCCCAGATACTAAACCTAGTACCCAATAGTTATTTTTTCTGCTCTTCTCCCTCCTCCCACCCTCTACCCTCAAAGAAGCCCCAGTGTCTGTTGTTTCCTTCTTTGTGTCCATGTGTTCTCATCATTTAGCTCCCACTTTTAAGTGAGAACATGTGGTATTTGATTTCCTGTTTGCTAAGGATAGTGGCCCCCAGCTCCATCCATGATCCCACAAAAGACATTATCTCATTTTTATGGCTGCATAGTATTCCATGGTGGGTATGTCCCACATTTTCTTTATACAGTTTACCATTGGTGGGCATTTAGGATGATTCCATGTTTTTGTTGTTGTGATAGTAAAGTAATGAACATTTGTATGCATGTGTCTTTATGGTAGAATGATTTATACTTCTCTGGGTATATATCCAATAATGGGACTGCTGAGTTGAATAGTAATTCTGTTTTTAGCTCTTTAAGGATTTGCCATTCTTTTTTCCACAATGGTTGAACTAATTTATACTCTCACCAACAGTGTATAAGTGTTCTCTTTTCTCTGCAATCCCACCAGCATCTGTTATTTTTTGACTTTTTAGTAATAGCCATTTTGACTGGTGTGAAATGGTATCTCATTGTGGTTTTGATTTGCATTTATCTAACAATCAGTGATACTGAGCTTTTTAAAAATATACTTGTTGGTCATATGTCTGTCTTCTTTAGAAGAGCGTCTGTTCACGTCCTTTGCCCACTTTTTAATATTTTTTTAAAATTTATTTAAGTTCTGTATAGATGCTGGATATTAGACTTTTATCAGGTATGTGGTTTGCAAGTATTTTCTCAATGGGTAATTCTTGATCAGTTTTTTTAAAGTTTGCAGTTAATTATGGGAATATTGAATTTCAATATTGACTGGGTATTGGATAATAGTATTGAATACAGTAATGTTGTGGTTACAAAAAAGCCCTGTTCTTAAGAGCTATATTGAAATATTTAGGGGTGAGCTGTTACAATATTTATGGGTATCGCTTCTCGGCCTTTTGGCTAAGATCAAGTGTAATATTTATGAGTTACTTTTTTTTTTTTTTTTTTTTTTTGAGACAGAATCTTTCTCTGTCACCTAGGCTGGAGTGCAGTGGCATAATTTCAGCTCAGTGCAACCTCTGCCTCCTCGGTTCAAACGATTCTGTGCGTCAGCCTCCAGTGTAGCTGGGATTACAGATGCATGCCACGACACCCAGCTAATTTTTGTATTTCTAGCACAGGTGGGGTTTCGCCATGTTGGTCAGGCTGGTCTCCAACTCCTGATCTCAGGTGATCCGCCCAGCTTGGCCTCCCAAAGTGCTGGGATTACAGGCATGACCCACCACACCTGGCCCATGGGTTGCTTTCAAATGGTTCAGGAAAAAAAGTGTATGTGCATGTGCTGCATATATTTAAAGATACACAGAGAAAATAAAATGTGACAAACTATTAATAATTGGTGGCTGGAGGTAAAGGATATACACAGGTGTTCATTGTATTATGACTTTAGCTTTTCTGTAGGTTTGACATTGTTCAAAAATAAGCAGGGAAGACAATATTAAGGAAAACTCTTAGAAATTGTACTGAAGGCTATCAGCCGTGCCAGATCCACTGTTCATTTAACAAGAAGATATTGACTTCATACTATTTCTGTATTGCTACAGTTATTAAAAGTGTAATGATACAAGGCTAAATAGGGATTAATGGACTGAAATGAATAGCCAGAAGACTTCGCATAGCTAGAAATTTCTCAGATGATAAATCAATAGGGAAGGGCAGGAATATTCATGGAAATCATATAGAGATAAATTGTTAGTAATTTTCAAAAAAAATAACTTTGCCCTTCTTCAAACAAACACTAAAGTAATTTATATTGGATAGAAAACTTTATAAATAAATATAAAAAGAAAAATAATTATGATGAATGAGATCCTAAGCCTAGAATAAACTGAACAAATCACAAAGAAAAGAATTAGCAGGGTGTGGTGGTGCACACCTATCATCCCAGCCACTCAGGAGGCTGAGGCGAAAGGGAGTTCTGGGCTATGGTGCACTATGCCAATTGGGTGTCCGCACTAACTTTGGCATCATTGTGATGACCTCCTGGGAGCCAAGGACCACCAGGTTGCCTAAGGAGGGGTGAACTGGCCCAGGTTGAAAACAGAGCAGATCAGAATTCCCATGCTTATTAATAATGGGATCACACCTGTGAATAGCCACGACACTTCAGCCTGGGCAACACAACAAGACCCCTTCTCCTAAAAAATAATAAGAAAAAGAAGAGAATCAGAAATTTTAACTGTATAAAAATCATAACCTTGCTAACACATGTAAAGACTAACCTAGAAAACAGTTTGCAGAGCTTTTATTATTATAAAGAATTAATTTGAATTGATTAAACTCCCAAATCTCAAGGAATGAATGACTAAGGTCAATAACAGATAATTCACCAAAAAAATAAATCTAGTAAATAACTGCTAATTAAATCAATACAAATTAAGTTATGAATATTTCAACTTAAAAATCACCTTTTAAAAATAACAGTAATATACTGGAGAGGGTGCAGACAAGCTCCTATTTCATACACTGATGGTGATATTGCAAAGCTGTACAACTCTATTGGGAAAGAATTTAGCAGTTCTTATGAGAAGTCATAAAAATTATACCATGGATTCAGTAATTCTACTCCAGGGTCTCTTGCTTAAGTAAATAATCCAAAATATTGATAGGGTGAAAACTACAGGCAAAACACTTGTCACTCTTATTATTTATAGAAATGAAACACTGCAAGTGAGCTAGATATTTAGCAATAATAGATTACTTAGAGAATTGAGTTATGGTATCATACCCAAAGGACTATCATGCAGCTATTTAAAATGATGGTTGTGGAGATTGCATGGAAAAATTATTTTGAAATGTGAAGTTTTTAAAAAATTATGTGCATAATACAAATGGTATAAATTTTAAAGCCAATTTTATGAGCTTTTCTTTATCACTAGGTTAAATATTTATTCTTCTTACCAAAGTTTTTACTTTCTTTATAGTATATTATTTTCCCTCTAAAGAAAAGAAATAATTTAATGCAGTCTCCCATGCAAGGCTGTGTTTTGTATTGGAGCACATTTTAATCACTTGTCATTTCACTCTAGAATTGTCCAGAAAGATACGTATTCAAACAGCTGTATTGTATTGTACTCACAGTATGATTTTTGCATTTCTTCCAACCTATTACTTCTCCAACACGCTGAGTAAATCAAGGTATAAACTAAAGAAAATATTTTCAGCAAATAGTTTATTTGGGATATTCAACTTAAATGATGATTACTGTTCTAAAATTTTTACCTACCTTAGGTTTGCCCTCATCTGAGTATAGTCAGTACAGGTCCGCTCCATACATGCAGAAAAATAACCTGCTGAAAATGTCCTTATCATTTATTTTACCTTCAAGCACTTTGCAGAGCTTCTCAGATGCCACCATTGTAAATATAGTAAGAACAGACCAACAGAATGACCAACCATTAGCATCCATGCTTTATCTAGAAATGTTGATATTCTAATTTTAAAACTATTATATATCGGGTAAATTGAAAGAGAAACAAAAGTCACAAAACCCATAATCTTTCTTACATGCCTTATCAGCTAATTCCTTGCAGTTGATCTAGACTAAATTCTGTTTTTTAACCAAGATGTTTGATGCTCCATAATTTAAGCAAGAATACCAACTGCCTTCTTGGGATCTAGTGATTTTGTTTTTTCATTCCTAAACCAACAGGATAGTTAATAAAAATAGCTGAGAAGGAGATTTCCACTTTTGGAAGGTCGAGTAGACATACTTTTTCTATTTCTTCCCCTAAGTCAAATTTAAAACTCTGGACATTATATATTTAAAAACTATAAAGATGAAAGGCAGAAGAAAACAGACTGTCTAGAAACCCCTGGGCCACAGCAGCAGCACAGCAATAAGTTCCATGGATTTTCATCTTGCTTCATGTATCCCAGACTTGGAGCTGAAGAAGCTGGCAAATAGGAAATGTCAACAGCATAGACAAAGCTCCAATGAAGCCTGCTCTCTGTTAGCTAAAAGACCAGGACAGGCACATCTTAGTAAGACAGAAAACTTTTAGACAGTCCTCTAGCTGAGCACTATGGAAGGAAATGTGGACCCACCGTCACCCATGCCAGCAAATGCCTGGTGGGGAACCCAGGCTTCTACCCTGTGAAGCCCTAAGGAGGTATCCTAACACTCCTGCTGGGGTGGTTTCAGAGAAGGCCAAGTAAGGAGCTTAGACTTTTATCCCCCCTGGGCAGGAATTACCCTTTTCCCTTCTTGGTATGAGCAGAGACTGTGTGGGGAATCAGAACTCACCTCTACTCACAGTAACGCAGCACCGCACACCTCAGCTGTCAGCAGACCTGAGTAGGAAACTTAGACTTCTGTCCCCACCTTGCAGTAACAAGGCAGCCCCCCACTCTTTCCATTGCCAGAGGCATGGCGAAGAAAGCCAGTTAGAAAAAGAAGATTTAGGCTGGTTGTAGTGCTTCAGCCTGTAATCCCAGCACTTTTTGAGGCCAGCCAACACAGGAGGGTTGCTTGAGCCCAGGAATTCAGGACCAGTCTGAAACATGAGGAGACTCCATCTCTACCAAAAAAAAATAGCCAGGCATGGTGGTACATGCCTGTAGTCCCAGATGGGAGGATCACTTGAGCCTGGGAGATCAAGAGCTCGAGGCTACAGCAAACTATGATTGTACCACCACACTCCAGCCTGGCAGTCTGGACAACAGAGCAAGACTCTGTATCAAAAAAAAAAAAAAAAAAAAAAAAAAAAAATAAAAAAAGAGCGAAACTCAAAAAAAAAAAAAAAAAAAAAAAAAAGGAGAAGAAGATTTGAACAACATTCAGAATCTTATTACATAATACTAAAATGTCCAGCTTATATTTAATTCAGAATAACTCAATACAAAAAGCCAAGATGATCTTAGACTGAATGAAAAAAGAGGTAGTCAATATAGGCCAATACCAAAATGACAGAGGTGTTAGAATTATCTGACAAAGATTTTAAAGCAGTCATGATAAAAATGCTTCAGTGAGGCTGGGCACGATGGCTCAGGCCTGTAATCCCAGCACTTTGGGAGGCCGAGGCGGGTGGATTGGTCAAGAGATTGAAACCATCCTGGCCAACATGGTGAAGCTCCATCTGTACTAAAAATACAAAAATTAGCTAGATGTGGTGGCACGCGCCTGTAGTCCTAGCAACTCGGGAGGCTGAGGTAGGAGAATTGCTTGAACCCTGGAGGTGGAGGTTGCAGTGAGCCAAGATCTTGCCACTGTACTCCAGCCTGGCGCCTGGCAATGGAGCGAGACTCTGTCTCAAAAAAAAAAAATGCTTTAATGAACAATTAAGAACATGCTTGAAACAAATGAAAAAATAGAAAGGCTCAACAAAGGAATAGTCTCTGCTGAGAAACCATGGAGGTGAAAAAAATAGCCAAATATTTTTCATGTGCTGAAAGAAAAGAACTGTCAATCCAGCATTCATGCCCAGAGAAAATATCCTTCAGTAATGAATTGCAAACAAGACATTCTCAGATGAAGGAAAATTAAGAGAATCTGTCACCAGCAGACCTACCCTAAAATAATGGCTAAGGGGAGTTCTCTAAAATGTCAGAAAAGAGGAAAGAGCATGGTAAGCAAAAACATGTAAATACAACATTCTCCTCATGAGTTTACTAAATTGTGTTTGATGGTTGAAACAAAAAATATAATAATGTCTGATGTAATTCTAAATGTGCATAGAGGAAATATTTAAAACAATTAAAAATGGGAGAGTAAAAGGACATAAGATTTCTGTATTTCACTTGAACTGGTAAAGTGATGACACTAGTAGACTGTGACAAGTTATGTACACATAATGTAATAAATGTAGTATCTAAAGCAACCACTAAAGAAAGCTATACGAAGGGACATTCTCAAAAACACTGTAGGTAAATAAAAGTAGGAATCTCAACATTATTTAATCCACAAGAAGGCAGGAAAAGAAAACAGAGAAATAAAATATAGTGAAACAAACAGTCCATACTGTGGGCCTTAATACAAACCTCAGAAGATTTAAAAGAATTAAAATCATCTACTGTATGCTTTTTGACCACTATAAAATTAATCTAGAAATGAATAATAGACAACAGGAAAATAACCAAACACTTGGAAATTAAATAACACACTTCTGTATGACCCATGAATCAAAGAGGAAGTCTCAAGAAATTTTAAAATGCATTATACTAAATGAAAATGAAAATATAGTTTATCAAAATTTGTAAGACACAGCTAATGCAGTGCTAATACATATTTTAGAGAAGGCCAAAGGTTTCAAATCAGTAATCAAAGCTGTCACCTCAAGAACCTAAAGCAAAATAAATACAATAAATGAAAAGCAAAATAAACACAAAACAAACAAAGAAAAGAAATTATACAGAGCATAAATGAAATTGAAAACAGAAAAACTGGAGAAAATTAATGAAACAAAGATCCCTGATAGGGTTTGTCTCTGTGTCCCCACCCAAATCTCATGTTGGATTGTATTCCCCATTGTTGAAGGTGGGATGTGGTGGAAGATTATTGGATCATGGGGGTGGTGTCTGATGGTTTAGTACTGTCCCCCTAGAGCTGTCTCATGATAGAGTTCTCATGAGATCTGATTGTTTAAAAGTGTGTAGCACATCTCCTCTCTCATTCTTTTCTTCCCGCTTCAGCCATGTAAGATGTGCCTGCTTCCCCTCTGCTTTTGCCATGATTGTAAGTTTCCTGAGACTTCCCCAGCCATGCTTCCTGTAGAAGTCTGCAGAACGATGAGTCAATTAAACTCCTTTTCTTTATAAATTACCCAGTCTCAGGTATTTCTTTATAGCAATGCAAGAACAATCTAATACAGTTTCATTCTTTGAAAAGGTTAGTAAATCAACAAAGCAATTCTACACATCTCTTCCAAAAAAGAAAAAACAAGAGAACAGTTCCCAAGTTATTTTATGAAACTATGATTACCCCAATACCAAAACCAATGATGGTACAAAAAAAAAAAAAAAAAATAGAAATACAAAGAAATATCCTTTATGGCTACAGATTCAAAAATTCTTAACATATTTCAAATAGAATTCAGCAATATATAAAATTAATGGTACTCCATGAACAAGTAGAGTTTATTCCAGGCTGACTCAGTATTTGAAAATCATCACTGTAGTGAAAATCACTGGATTGACTGGAAATCAATTAATCTGTAGCCTATTAATCACCACATTAATAGGCTAAAGAAGAAACATCACATAATCATATCAATCAATGCAGAAAAAGCATTTGACAAAATTCAACACCCATTCATGATAAAATGCTGAGGAAAAATAGGAATAGAAGGAACTTCCTAAACCTGATAAAAGACAAATAAACTGAATGCTTTCTCTATATGATTAGAAATGAGGCAAAGATTTCTGGCCTCAACCTTGTCCATCAACATATTGCTGGAAGTTTTAGCCAGTGCAATAAGTTAAGAAAATGAGCTAAAGACATACAGACTGCAAAGGAAAAAAACAAAACTATCTCTATTTG
>NW_016107337.1:5463128-5496197 GCF_001604975.1 Cebus imitator
AAAAAAAAAAAAAAAAAGACTCCTAGAGCTAATAAGAGTGTTAGGCAAAGTCAAAGGATACAAAATAAACACGAAAATCAATTGTATTTCTGTATATTAGCAATGAACACGTGACCACTGGAATTTAAAATATGTTATTTAAAATGTCTCAAAAGATATACTTAATTGTAAATCTAATAAAACATGTACAGGACTTATGCTAAAAACGGCAAAACTGATGAAAGGAATCAAAGATCTAAAATGGAGAGACATACCATGTTTATGGACTGCAAGACTCAACATAGTAATAATAGCCAATTCTCACAAAAATATATACAGGTTTAATGTAATTTCTCTCAAAATTCTAGCAAGGTATTTTGTAGATATAGAGAGGTTATTCAAAAATTTATACAGAAAGTCAAAGGAAGTAAAATAGTTAAAACAATTTTGAAAAAGAAGAATAAAGTAGGAGGAATAAATTTCAAGACTTATATAGCTACAGTAATCCAGACTGTGTGCTATTTGTGGAGAGATAGACACATAGATAAATGCAACAGAATAAAGAATTCGGAAACAGACACACAAATGAATCAAACTGGTTTTTGACAAAAGTGTAAAGGAAACTCAGTGCAAGAAGATTATCTTTCACAACAAATGGTAGAGAAGCAGTTGGATATCCATAGGCAAAAAACAAAACAAACCCCTGATCTAAGTCTCATACCTTATACAAAATTAACTTGAAATGGATCATGAACTTAAATATAAAATGTATGACTGTAAAATTAAAAGAAAAAATAGGAGAAAAATTATTTGAATTTAGGGTTAGGCAAAAAAGTCTTAGAATTGACACTAAAAACACAGACCATAAAAGGAAAAACTGTAAATTGCACATTATCAAAATTAGAAACTTTTACTCTGCAAAAACTCTGTTAAGAGGATATAAAGACAAGCTGAAGAATGGGAAAAAAATATTTGCAAACCACATACCTAACAAAGGAATAGTATCTAGAATATATAAAGTTTTCTCAAAACTCAACAGTATAAAGCAATCCTCTAGAAAATGGGCAAAAAACATGAACAGACAGTTCGCCAAGGAGAACATATAGCAAATAAGCACACACAAAAAAAACAATTAGCACACAAAAAGATGTTCAACATCATTAGCCATTAGGGAAATACAAATTAAAACCACAATGGGCTATCACTGCACGTCTATTAAAACTATCAAGATGGAGAACAGATTAGTGGTTACCAGGAGTGAAGGACAGATGGAGACAGAAAGTAAGTAGATAGGACATCATGAGGAATCCTTGTAATAGAAATGTTCTCACTTGACTATATTAATATCACTATCCTGGTTTTAAGAGTGGACAGTGGTTTTATAAGGGGTTACTGATATGGTTTGGCTATGTTCCAACTGAAATTTCATCTTGAATTCCCATGTGTTGTGGGAGGGACCTGGTGGGAGGTAATTGAATCATGGGGGCAGGTCTTTTCTGTGCTGTTCTCATGATAGTAAGTCTCATAAGATCTGATGGTTTTATAAGGGGGAGTTTCCCTGCACAAGTAGGTGAAAAGGCACACCCATGTGAGGTGTGCCTTTCACCTTCGGCCATGATTGTGAGGCCTCCCCACCCACGTGGAACTGTAAGTCCAATACAGCTCTTTCTTTTGTAAATTGCCCAGTCTCAGATATGTCTTTATCAGGCAGCCTGAAAATGGACTAATACAGTAAATTGGTACTAGTAGAGTGGGGTACTGCTGAAAAGATACCTGAAAATGTGGAAGTGACTTTGGAACTGGGTAAACAGGCAGAGGCTGGAACAGTTTGGAAGGCTCAGAAGACAGGAAGATGTGGGAAAGTTTGGAGCTTCCTAGAGACTTGTTGAATGGCTTTGACAAAAATGCTGATAGCAATATGAACAACAAGGTCCAGGCTGAGGTGGTCTCAGATGGAGATGAAGAACTTTTTGGGAACTGGAGCAAAGGTGACTCTTGTTATGTTTTAGTAAAGAGACTAGTGGCATTTTGCCCCTACCCTAGAGATTCATGGAACTTTGAACTTGAGAGAGATGTTAGGGTATCTGACGGAAGAAATTTCTAAGCAGCAAAGCATTCAAGAACAGGTGAAACTATAGTCAGTAAACCTCTTTCTTTTGTAAATTGTTCAGTCTCGGATATGTCTTTAGTCTTTATCAGCAGTGCCTAATACAGTACCATTGGGAGAAACTGGGCGAATTATACATGGGAACTCTCTATATTATTTCTTATAACTTACTGTGAATCTACAATTATCTCAAACTAAAAAGTTTACAAATTGCTGAGTAAGCGGGCCTCTGCAGAATTACCAAATCACAAGTTTCAGCAATAAGTCTTAATTCTCTCCAGCAAGAACTGTGCAGTTTTCCTAGGCTCCACTTCATTATCTAATAGAGTTCTTTAGAATCTCTAAAGATTCGAACATCATCATGAACCATCTAACTCAGCTGGGAAAGAAAATCATATACCAGGATTTTTGTTGGTCCACACATTTTAGGAAACTAAGATATATGCTGTTTCATGGCACAGACTGTGTAGGTTGTATACTCTTAGGACCTATCACAAGGTCCAAGCTGGCATATGTTAGATTTCAGTAAATACATGTTAGACAGCTGAATGAATGGATGAAACCAGTGGTGTTCTGGTAAATATTTGACAACTAGCTCTCCAGAAGAAAAAGGAAGTGCTCATTTGTGTCATGTGCCGATTTCTCTGGTGTAAGTACTCCCTCATGGCCAATTTCAGGCTACTAAAATGACGATGTGTAAACTTGGGGTTGGAAAGAGATGTTATCTGTTGCCCTTGACAAGCTAGTATATGCTGACTTCAGCACAGCACTGGATGGAGCTGAGTTAGATAGCATACGATGTTAACCACCTTTATTTTCTGATGCCAACGTTGTGTAGTCCAGTTAAAATTACAAAGAAAATCTGGGCTTTAAGTTACTGACTAGTCCCTTCTCATTAAAAGTATGAGAGATCCATTGAGAACCAGTAGTTGTCTCAAAGCAAATGCATGGCCTCCACCTGAAAAGAAAATTTTAAAAAGAATATGCCTTATTATAATTGAATACAAACCTTTTTGTGTTCAAGTAGAGCACTGAGAAAGGCATGAATTACAGTAATTTGCTGGTGTCCAACTCATGGTGGAAGCAGACTGATTTTTTTTCCTGTTTAGCCTCTTAATTTCTTCTTGAGGGTAACTGGCTTATGAGAGATGTACTTCAAAGGACATACCATATAAAGCTTTATTTTTTAAGGACTCTGAAAGGAAAAAACCCCAGTTAGTTTTGTGCTGTAAGCTTGTTTCTTAGTATTAAAGAATCACTTCTGACATCTGATTAATCACACTTACTCCTGCTTGTTTTCAATCTTGTTGGATGTTTCCAAAAACTGTCTGATAGATGGTATTCCATCTTTACACTATCTTGCAGCTGCAATATAATCTACACTCAAAGGTTGTGTTGCAACATGCATGGCCTTGGGCCACAATCTCTGCTTGCTTTGGCCTGGTTTATTTATTCCAAAGATATCTATGCCTTTAGGTTGCTATAGAGATTTCAAGTGAGCTAAACTGTCCAGGGAAACCTGTTTAGTTTCGTCTAAAACTCAAGGTGATTCAGAGACCCAGATATTCTTAAAATGTATACTGTAAGCAAAGGAACCCCTGGGAAAAGTGAGCTGATGACCTTAGTTATAGAGGGTTTCAAGGAGAAGGTAATTTTAATAGCAGTAAAAAGGCTGAGTAGAGGGAAGTGAATTTCTTTGTAAAGGCGCTTATAAGAGAACACCTAGGGTATTGATTAACATATTAACAACTGCCTCTTTGAAGTTTTGGATTGTAGCTGCTCAGTATTAATAAGTTTACAAAGTCTAGCCAAAGCATTATATAGTTCAGGGATATTGTTTATACCAATTTCAGACATTAAACATGAGTGAATGTTTTCTTTCTGCTTTTATGTTTCCATATTTTATTTAATATATATTATGATTAAAAATTATAAGTGAGTAGAAAAACAAAGCAGTGTTATTGATTATGTAGTAAATTTTGAGTTATTCTTATTTAGCCACTATTATGCAGTCTAGAAGTGAAGCAGTTAAACTAAACCAGAGTGTGCAAGAGTGAACATAGAGTTCCTTTTATTTTCATAATTTTAATGCTGGTGGCCATGTGTTTCTCAGGGTCCTTAGAATTGAGAATGAACAATGAACAATTCTGTGGGTGAAATCAAATAAATTGTTAATTTATTACAATATAGTTATTAATTAACCAAGTTAATTATAAGTCTTTGAAAGATGACAGATTTGTGAGGCATCTTTAAAACAAAGGTCAAAGTCTTTAAAATAAGCCTCCATAAATTCTGGGACCTCAACATAATGTTAAATGATAGCACTCACTGGAATGGGTGTAGGAGGTCAAATTTTAGGAAATTCTGGCATGGATTTTTATTGTGGAAAGTAGCTTAACCTCTGTATGGTGTAGTTTCCTTATTTAAAAGTAAGAGTCAGACTGGATAACTCTAATGTCCTTCTAACTTTATTATTCTGCAATACAGAAGTCAGCTAAGTGTGGTAGTAATTAATTAGTAATAGAACAATTGTTTCTAAACAATTTAAGGTATCCATATATTTCAAAATGTCAGTAACGTAGTTTAGGAAATTGTATTAACTAAAGCCTCTTTTGATTGGAGGTAACTGGCTAAATTATGCTTGCTTAGATCCTAAAGGGAGTTTATGTTACTGTAAACTTCTGTGACCCCCAAGAAAGGGCAGGGATGCAGCTAGGCATCGGGAATTATAGCAGAAATGACTGGAAGGAACCAGACTGCCCCTTTCTGCGTGTTCATAGCATTATCCCTGTCTGAAGAATGACTTCTGCACACAGCAGGGAACCTGGCCTTTGAGAGTTCATGCTTCACCCTCCCTGCTTTGGAACTCAAGGAATTTTCATTACTCTCTCCTGCCCCACATTAAAAAAAATATTGGAGAAGGGTGCCTGTTGGCCAAGTTTGGATGAGATGGCTACCCTTTGATCAGTTACTGCAAACAGGGAACTAGGTCACATAAGATAAAGACCCACTAGAATAGCATAACTGATAATAGGAGAAGTAGCATATTCTAGAAGGCAAGAGGATATTTTCCAAAAGAAGAAAAGGAGTAGTAATTGGATAAGGAAATACTAAAGTTCACTAAACTTTCTTTAATTGCTAAAGGAAATGATCACTTATTGTTTCGTATATAGGCAGTAACTACACTAATGAATTATCGCTTGGTAGATGTGGTCATAGTTACACTAATACATGCTGGAATATACCTTGCTTTTAATGGATGCTCAATAAATGGTAGCTATTATTTTTATAATCTAGCCAAGAGATTGCTGCTGATCATAATCCTGATTTATTATTTTTGTGATCTAACCAAGAGATAGGTGCTACTCATAATCTCAAAAGACACAGTCCCAAGTACTGTAATTTTGAATGTCAAAATCTTGAAAGGTTGAAATCCCTAAACTGTAAAGTCTCTAACATCTAAAAATCCCAAAAATCCCAATCCCAAGAGGTTAAAATCCCAAATATTAAAATCCTGACAGCCAAATTCTGGGGAAGGAAATGGTGAGTTTTTGGTTATATGTAGGATAACTACATCGTGTTAGTTACCTCACGTTAGGCTGAACTATTACCTTGTTATTGTCTTTATTTGGAAATTAAGTATGACTTAAGGAGGTGGGTTTGGGTGCCAAGTTGACAAGGAGTGGACTTGTGGAATAATTTTAGGTATGAGTTTGCTAGATTGAGGAATACATGGAAACCTGTTAAAGGGTGATTCTGGGTGTGTCTGTGAGTGACACCCAGGAGATTAGTGTGAATGAGTCGGAATGGACCAGGTGGGGAGGATCTGCTCTCAGCGTTGGGGGGCACCATCCAGCTGGTTGGGGACCGGGAGAGAACAAATACAGAAGGCCTCTCCATTTCAGAGCTAGGGCAGACTTTTCTTCTGTTGCCATGGACACCAGAACTTTAGACTCACCAACCTTTGGACTCCAGGGCTTTCACCAGTGGCCCCCAGGGCCTGAGGATTTTGACTTAAAACTGAGAGTTACACTATTAGCTTCCCTGGTTCTGAGGCTTTGGACTTGGACTGAACCAGGCTACCAGCATCCCAGGGTCTCCAGTTTGCAGACAGCCTGTCATGGGACTTCTCAACCACCTTAATCCTATGAGCCAATTCCCCTAATAAATATCTTCTCATATGCATATGCTATTAGTTCCCTCTCCCTGGAGAACCCTGATTGTTACAGATTTGGTATTGGAGAAGCTGAATTATCATTCCTTCTTGCTGTATTTCTTATGACCCAATGTAAGAGATTTATGAGGCCGGGAGTGGTGGCTCACGCCTGTAATCCCAGCATTTTGGGTGGCTGAGGTGGGCAGATCATCTGAAATTGGGAGTTCAAGGCCAGCCTGACCAACATGGAGAAGCCCTGTCTTTACTAAAATTACAAAAAATTAGCTGGATGTGGTGGTGCATACCTTAACCCCAGCTACTTGGGAGGCTAAGGCAGGAGAATCATTTGAACCCAGTAGCAGCCTGGGCAACAAGAGTGAAACTCCATCAGAAAAAAAAAAAAAGAGAGAGCTCTATGAAATTGTTATCTTGAAAAAAAGTCTGTGATTAGTTAAGCATGCAGGGCCCCTTCATGGTAAAAGATAAAAATTTAAAAGCTAATCATTATTGGTGCTACAAAAGCAGAAAATCACTTATTTGCAATGGCCAAGCAATAACCAGACTTTCAGTTGGACAACATACATAGAAAATTTGCAGACCACAACCATGCTACATATGTAAATCCAGTGAGTTTTGAAGATCATGGAAGAAATGCAGAGATGAGTGACATCTCCCCTGTTATAATATGGTTTGGTTCTGTGTCCCCACCCAAATCTCATCTCATATTTTAATCCCTATGTGTCAAGGGAGGGATGTGATTGGATCATGGGGCAGTTTCCCCCATTCTTTCTTGTGATAGTTCTTATAAGATCTGATGGTTTTATAAGCATCTGGCATTTCCCCTGCTGGCACTTCTCTCTCCTGCCGTCGTGAAGAAGTCCTTGCTTCCCCTTCATCTTCTGCCATGATTGTTTCCTGAGGCCTCTCCAGCCACGTGGAACTGTGAGCCTTTCCTTTATAAATTACCCAGTCTCACTTATTTCTTTATAGTGATGTGAAAACTGCTATTTCTTTATAGCATTGTATTTACCAATACAGTAAATTGGTGCCAGAGAGTGGGTCACTGTTATAAAGATACCCAAAAATGTGGAAGCACCTTTGGAACTGGGTAACAGGCAGAAGTTGGAATGGTTTGGTAGGCTCAGAAGAAGATGGGAAGATGTGGGAAAGTTTGAAACTTCCTAGAAACTTAAATGGTTTTGACCAAAATGCTGGTAGTGATGTGGACAGTGAAGTCCATGCTGAGGTGGTCTCAGATGGAAAGGAGGAACTTATTAGGACCTGGAGCAAAGGTCACTCTTGCTATGCTTTAGCAAAGAGACTGGCAGCATTTTGCCCCTGCCTTAGAGATTTGTGTAACTTTGAACTTGAGAGGGATGATTTAGGGTATCTGATGGAAGAAATTTCTAAGCAGCAAAGCATTTAAAAGGTGACAGAGCATAAAAGTTTGGAAAATTTGTAGCCTGACCAGGTGATAGAAAAGAAAAAACCATTTTCTGGGGAGAAATTCAAGGCTGCTATAGAAATTTACATAGGTAATGAGGAACCAAATGTTAATAGCCAAGAAATAGGAGAAATGTCTCCAAGACATGTCAGAGACTTTCACAGCAGCCCCTCCCATCACAGGCCCAGAGACTTTTTTTTTTTTTTTTTTTACCAATTTGACTTCACAAAAGTACATTATCACAGCATTGTGTATAAGCATTGTGCACATATGTAGAAATATTGAAACTTCCTCAGTAAATGAAGTTGTCCTTTTGTACACCTGCATTTGTTAAAGATAAAATTTCTTTAAATCTTGGTTCTTTGGGCAACTGCATATATGGTGGTGACCCATTGAAGTCTTTAACAGATTTCATCAGAAGACTTAGGATATCTATCAAGGTATTTTAGATGCCACAGTTATAAAGCTGGGTGCACACAATTACCAACCATAATGACTTGCTTTATACATTTTGCTTTTTGACCTATTTATGAATATGGTTTGTCTTCTCATAACTTTTACACCCATGTGACCATTGTTAGTATGCCTGAGTGTTTATGCTTACAAATATCTGTATATTAGTTCTGCCTATTTTATTGTGTAAAGTGGCCTACAACATATTCTGTCATGTTTTTAGATGTTTCTCAAATCTCCTTTTTAAAAATGTAAATAAACATCTCTTAAGGAATTTATATTATTTTTTTCAGAATTACATTTTCAGGATTTTGATCTCTTAGGATTATGATTTCCAGGATTTTAGATGTTAGGGATTATGATATTTTGGGATTTCAGTGTTCAGGATTATAGTGTTTGGGATTCTGTCTTTCAGGATCATGGCCTAAACCCCCAAAAGGTTAAATTTATAATTATAATTTTTAGTACCAAGTATTTGAGAGCACCACAAAGAAATTTACCTTTTAACCAATTGTACTAGTTCTTTCCTGCTGCTATAACAAAATAGCTGAGACTGGGGTAAGTTGTAAAAACAGAAACTTATTTCTCACAGTTCTGGAGGCTGAGAACTCCAAGATCAAGGCATCGGCATTTGGTATCTAGTGAGGCTGCTCTCTGCTTCCATAATAGCACCTTCTTGCTGTGTCCTCATGTAGTGGAAGAGTGGAAGGGCAAGAGGGCCTCACTAATTCCTTGCAGCCCTTTTATAAGGGTACTGGTACAGTTTGGATCTGTGTCCCCACTCAAATCTCCTGTTGAATTGTAATCCCCAGAGTTGGAGGTGGGGCCTGGTGGGAGGTGATTGGATCATGGGGGTAGATTTCTCATGAATGGTTTAGCACCATCCCCCTTGGTGTCATCCTCACGATAGTGAGTGAGTTCTTGGGAGATCTGGTGATTTAAAAGTGTGCAGCAGTTTCCCACTCACTTTGTTGCTTCTGCCCTGGCCATGTGATTTGCCTGCTCCCTCTTCACCTTCTGCCATGATTATAAGTTTCCTCAGCATCATGTTTCCTGTACAGCCTTCAGGACCTATGACTCTTTTCTTTATAAATTAAACTCTTTTCTTTATAAATTACCCAGTCTCAGATATTTCTTTATAGCAATGCAAAAATAGACTAATACAGGTGCTTATCCCATCCATAGAACTCAGCCTCATTAATCAAAATCACATTGGATTTTGGTTCCAGCCTGTGAATTTTGGGGATACCTGTATATTCAAACCATAGTACCAGGTATACTATTTATTACTGGATAACAAATTTCCATAAATTTAGCAGCTTAAAACAATACAAATTTGTTCTCTTATAGTTTCTGTGGGTCAGGAATCAGGGCACAGCTGGGTCAACTGCTTATCAGGATCTTTCTCATAAGCCTAAATTTAAAATGTCAGCCAGGGCAGGACGTGAAGGTTTATGCCTGTAATCCCAGTATTTTAGGAGGCTGGGGCAAGAGAATCACTTGAAGCCAGGTGTTCAAGATAGCCTGAGTAACATAGTAAGACCCCCATCTCTACAGTATTTTTTTTTAATTAGCTGGGTGTGGTGGTGTGCACCTGTAGTCCTAGCTACTTGGGAGGCTAAGATGGGAGAATTAATTGAACCCAGGAGGTTGAGGCTGCAGTAAGCCATGATCAGACCACTGCACTCCAGTCTGGGAAACAAAGCAAGATTCTATCTCAAAAATAAAACACAGTGTCAGCCAGGGCTGGAGTATCATCTGGAAGCTCAACTAGGGAGGGATCCTCTCCCAAGCTCACTTATATGGTTGTTGCAGGATCCACTTCCTTTTGGGTGGTTGGTCTGAGGGCCTTAATTACTAGCTGCTATTGACTACAGTTAGACTTCTTCTCAACTTCTTGTTATATGGGCCTCCCCACCATAACAACTTACTTCATCAAAGTCAACAAGTTGGAACCCCAGTCTGTGTAGCCTAATGATGAAGGTGACACACCGTCATCTTTGCCATATTCTCTTGGCTACAAACAAGTCATGGGTCCTGCCCCACTAGTAGAGGGTATTAAAAATGGTGTGAACAATAGGTGAGATCATTGGGAGGCATCTTAGAGTCTGTCTGCCACACCAGAATGTTGATTTAAATATTACTCACCCAGTCCAAAGCGTGTACGTAGGCATGAGATATTTTGCAAGTGGGAAAAAAAGAAAAGAAAAAAAGGGCCCTGGGAGGGGGAGGGGGGAAAGCCCAGGCTTAAGTATAGTGTTACTGCAGGGCCCATCAAAACTCTACAGAGCCGAACATTCTAGTTAACTGCTCAGATGCCCACAGTCCCTAATCAGTCACATTAAAAGCTATTGTACTCATGTTTCTACTCCTTTAATTCCTAGTCTAGTGACTCATTCATAATAGATGCTAAATGCTGAATAGATGAATGTTTTTTAAATCTAGTGTTTCTATGTGGTGGGAAGCAGTATAGTGTACCAGTTCAGAGCATGAACTTTGCAGTCAGAAAAACCCAGGATCTCATGCTTCCTTTGCCACTTACTTGCTATACAACCTTGTGCAAGTTATTCAAATTCTCTTTGCCTCAGTTTCTTCCTCTGTAAAATGAGTATAATACTATCATATTTTATTGCATCCTGATGCACTATATATTTTAAGATACAGCATTATTTTCTGTGTAAGTCATAAAGAAAAAATTCTGCCAATTAAACTGTGATATAACTCGATTGATTACAAGATGTACGCTGATTTCAAACATATTAAAATGTGATTTTTAAAAATGTGCTTTAGAATTAATGAAATGCAAGGATGCCTACCTTATGTGGTTTTGATAAAGTTTAAATGAGATAGCACACATTTAAGAAACTGGGTATAAGTGTCTTGGTGTAAGTATCTTTCATATAGTAAGAGCTTAACAATTATTGGTCCTCTTCTTGCAAACTCTTAAAATAAGCCATTATATTTTACTTTCTTTTCTAATACTTGAAACTGAGTTATAGAACAGATCTACGAAACCATTTTTGGGTTTTTGTTTGTTTGTTTTTGTTTTTTTGTTTTGTTTTTTTTGTTTTGTTTTTTTTGTTGTTTTTTGTTTTTCAAAGAAGGCGGGAGGTATTAGCAAAACGGCTATCTCAGACCAGATGATGTGTAATGACCTGTAGTTATGTGCAAAATGCTTAATAACTGTGACATTTGACAAAGGCCATTTTGTGGAAAATGTGCTTCCCATGCTTCATCCACCTCTTAAACGAAGGTAGAATAAAGGCCCAAATTTTGCTTAGTAATTCAACAGGTTGAGAGCCAGCTTTTAATGTACCTCTGCTCCACTTCCCTGTTCCTGTGATAACTGATAATTTGGTGACTAGCTGAGCAATTGCTCCACAGTGAACTGAAGGAAACCCTTTATACATGAGACTGGAAATACTTCCAATGACATGAAGATGTATTTGAAGCAATGTGATGTTGATACAAATTGCTCCAAAGGCACAGCACCATAGTAGGCCAAAGTCTGATCAATGAGTGTATCTGTTAAATTGGCCACAAGTATAAAAACAAAGCCCAGTGCACTTCAGTTACCATCATGTGTTCCTTAACTATGGGGATAACATTCTGAGAAATGTGTCATTAGGCAATTTTGTCATTGTGAAAACTTCATAGAATACTTAATACAAACCCTGATGGTATAACCCGCTATACACCTAGCCTACATGGTCTAGCCTGTTGCTCCTAAGCTACAAACTGGTACAGCATGTTACTGTACCCCTTACTGTAGGCAACTATAACACAGTGGTATTTATGTATCTAAATCTGTCTAAACATTAAAAAGATACAGTAAAAATATAAAGGATTAAAAATGGTATGCCTGTATAGGACATTTACTAATGAGTGGAGTTTGCAGGACTGGGAGCTGTGCTGGGTGAGTCAGTGAGTGAGTAAGTGGTAAGTGAAGGGCTAGGACCTTATTGTACACTGCTGTAGACTCTATAGACACTGTACACTTAGGCTGCATTGTATTTTCTAATTTCCTTTCTTCAGTAATATATCAACCTTAGCTTACTGTAACTTTTTTAATTTATAAACTGTTAAGGTTTTTTTTTTTTTTAGCTTTTTGACTCTTTTAATAATACTTAGCTTAAAACACAAATTATACAGCTACACAAAAATATTTTCTTTACCTCCTTTTTCTATAAGCTTCTTTCTATTTTAAAAATTTTTAATTTTTTACATTTTGAATCTTTTTGTTACAAACTAAGATATAAACACACACATTAGCCTGGGCCTGCACAAGATCAGGATTATCAATATCACTGTCTTCCACCTCCACATCTTGTTGTACTTCAAGGTATTCAGGGGCAATAACATGCATGGAGCTGTCATCTCCTGTTGTAACAATGTCTTCTTCAGAAATACCTCTGAAGGACCTTCCTGAGGCTGTTTTATGGTTAACTTTTATTTTTACGTAAGTAGAAGGACTACACTCTGAAATAACAATGAAAAGTATAGTGTGGTATACTAACTAGCCAACAGGAATTTTTCAGCTCTCTGATAATGCTACAAGACCACCGTGGTGCTTGATTGTATATGGAAGGACAGCTGGCCGCTCGTGTCTCAGCCACTTTGAGAGACTTCATAGTACTTGCCCCTTTGCACATTATTCTTGCTGCCTAATTGCCCGTGTGCCAGCTGCACTGTAAGCTTGCAGAGGTCAGTGACTGTGTGTCCTGCTCCCCATTTTTTCTGCAGAAACGAGCACTCAGAAGGCTCTGAAATCATCACTGGGTGAATGCATGAACACTGCGTAACCTCAGGCAAAGAACTGAATTACATATAATGATGCCAAACTTTATCAACATTCAGATAATTATTTTTCATTCAATACATATTTGTCAAAATTATGCTTTGTGGTCTACCATTAATAAGACATGTTCTTGAGGTTGTTAAACCAAGTGAGTTTCTGGAAAAATAGGTATTGTGACAACTAGAAGTGCATACAGAGAAATTGTTACAAATGACCTGTTCCTCAGTTTTACTCCATATTATGGGGCAAAATATCCTCTTTATTTTCAAATAAATAAACACAATAGTCCTTTAAGCTTACCATCTCAACTGCCTAGTCTGTAAAATGGAAATGATAGTAATACCTCCTCATGGGGTTGGTGTGAAGATAAGATGAAATAGTATCTTTTAAATACCTAACAATATCCCTGGTACATAATCAGCAATGAATGAATAGTAAATAACAATATCATCATTGTTTCCATTGTGGGGGAAATGTGTGTTCACAGATCTGGGTGCCAGGAAACTTTGGTTGTTCTTAGAGGGAGTGAGATACTGTGCTCTTGGATATTTCTCTCTTGATATCCAAAAGACTTCGGTTTCTGATGCAGCAACATGTGTTCTTTGAGGGGCTCTGATGATACTATAGCTCTTCAGCTGTATATTTTTTTGAAACAAGGTCTCCCTCTGTTACCCAGGCTGGAGTGCAGTGGTGTGATCGTTTCTTACTGCAGCCATGCTCTCCCAGGCTAAAGCCATCCTCCCTTCTCAGCCTCCCAAGTAGCTGGGACTACAGATGTGCACTAGCACACTCAGCTGATTTACTGACTTTTTTGTAGAGATGGGATCTCACTGTGTTGCCCAGGCTGGCCTTGAACTTCTGAGTTCAAGTGATCCTTCCTCCTTGGCCTCCCAAAGCACTGGAATTACAGATGTGAGCCACTGTGGCTGGCCTTCAGCTATATTTTGCTACAATGTGAACTGCTGTTTGGGGGTGCTGTTGTTTCTGCATTTCTTTCCTAAAATATTCAGTGTCCTGGGACTGAGTTTTGGAAAATGATAAAGCCCAGTTTTGTGAACCTATGGTTCTCAAGCCTGGCTGCACACTGAAATCACCAGAGGAGGCAGGGAAGCAGTACAGTGCATGGATTCTACCTGGAACTGAGTACTTGGAATAGTTCAGGTTGAACCTGGATGATCGGTGTTGAATACCAGAGATTTGGAGATGCTGCAAATCACTGTTTCTTAGCAACCATGTATGTTTTCTTCAGCTGGACCCTTTCAGTTCTGTTGTTTGTTTGTTTGGTGTTTTTTTTGGAGACGGAGTCTCACTTTATCACCCAGGCTAGAGTGCAGTGGCACAATCTCAGTTCACTGCTATCTCTGCCTCTGCCTCCTGGGTTCAAGTGATTCTCCTGCCTCAGCCTCCAGAGTAGCTGGCATTACAGGTGACTATCAGTATGCCCAGCCAACTTTTGTACCTTTAGTAGAGATGGGACTTCACCATGTTGGCCAGGCTGGTCTTAAACTCCTGACCTCGTGATCCACCCACCTCAGCCTTCCAGAGCGTTGGGATTACAGTCATGAGCCACCGCACCCGGCCCTGTTTTTTTCTTAAGCATTTTATTTGCACTGGGTTTCAGTAGATCCAGGATATATTGCGGAAGTCGAGTGGATGCAAATCTTAAGCCGTGGTGGGAAGGAGCACTGTGGAAGGAGTAACACAATTGAGTGCCTTCTTGATACTAGATCTGTGATGAACTTTTACCCTATTATCTTCTGCTAATTGTTGTTCATTTTTTACTAATTTACTATATTGGTCAGATTAGGCAAAGTTTGCCATGGCGACAAGCAGCCCCAAATCTCAGTAGACTTAAACAGCAAAGTCTATTAAGCAAAAGTCTTTAATATATTTCTGGCTTACGCTTTATGTCCATCCAGGATTCAGGTAAATGTAGCAAGGAAGAGAACACAAAGAACT
The DNA here is from genome assembly GCF_001604975.1 of Cebus imitator. Classification (NCBI taxonomy): domain Eukaryota; kingdom Metazoa; phylum Chordata; class Mammalia; order Primates; family Cebidae; genus Cebus; species Cebus imitator. The sequence goes on from NW_016107337.1 coordinate 5,478,025, forward strand.
GAGCACCAGTGATAGAGAAACAACATGTGTCACTTCTGCTCACGTTCCACTGACCCATGCAGATCATGGAGTCATGCCTAACTGCAGGGGAGCAGGGCTTACACCCCAGCCTAGGCCTGGGAGGAGGAGGCCTTGTGAACAGTCTTTAAGATCTGAACGATGAGAATTGTTTGGCAGCAAGTCAGTTTCTTTTTGCATTTACGCATTTATGAAATCCCAAATCAGAATACGTATTATATGGAACTATTCTGGGGCTTTCAGAAGCGTTCACATTTCACATCAAGTGGAGTTAATTTGCATGTATACATATCATTTTGTAGTTTTAAGAAATTTTGTGGAGGGTTTTCAACAGAAATTTAATACTTGTTTTAATTTTCTATTATAATTTTAACATGGAAAAATGGCTGCAAAGCAGCAGATATTTTTGTTCTTTCCTTTTTTATTTGTTGAACTAGTTAGAGGTGACTGACTGCACATACCAGTGCGGAGGAAATACTTACGCAAACCACTAAATGGCTCTCCTGCTTGCTGTTGCATTTATGGGAGATACTGGCTGTCCTGTTAGTATTCTACATTTCTGAGCAGTCAGAACCATGACAAGGTAATGACAAGGTAATAAAAGAAATGTTAAAATTAGTTCAGAAAATATAATTGTAAGAAAGAAAAAAACAGAAGAAGAAAGTCAGGAAGAAGTTAGGTTTGGGAGCAGGGACAGGAGAGACGTTTGTTTTCCTCGTTTCTGGTAGACAGTGGCATTCCACAGTTCGAAGCCAAGTGAGTAAGACTGGCAGCTGCTTGCTCAGGGGGTACACACTAAGGCCTCTGCCTGCACCACTTCTTCTGGAAGGGAAGAGCCCTGAAAGTTCCAAGTGCCAGATGTTCGCATAGCAAAAGAGCAAAATGCTAGAGACCATCTCTCTTGGGGTCTGCCTCTGAGGGCCGGAGAGGCCTAGCTGTTTAGCACTCCATATTTTTTCCATCAACCCTGTAGCTGGCTTTGGGCGTTAACTTTTCTTAGGGGTTACCTCATGTTTGGGGAAGTTGACAGCCCCAACATGGATAGTACTTTAAACATTTTTAAAACATTCTATCCTTTTCCGATAAATTTGTATCATTACTTCCTTCTTTATAAAATGTCCCCTTAGAGAGTAGGACACATTTTACTCATTAGAATTGGAAGGGGAAAAAAGCATTCCATTCTTCAGAGCCACATCCAGTGTTCACTGCTTTTGAAGGAGTGATGTTTGACACAGAAACGCGTCAATGGGGAAGGCCACATTTAACTTTTGTTGTTTGGGCTGAGCACTGGAACCAAACCAGTTTTTCTTGTCCTTTTTTTTTGGTCTGGGTGGCAGAAAGCCCAAAAATATAAGTTTGCATTGCCAAGAGATGGCTCTAAATATAGTGCTGGTGGGCAGGAAGATTGTTTACTCATGAATGCAACTGGTGTGTGCTGCATACTCCTTGCCCTCCTCCAGCGGGAAGGAAGAATTTGGCTCTGCTGCACCGCAAGCCTCAGGCCCTCCCTGCTGGAGGAGTTTAGAAACAGGAGCCTGGGCAGGTTTGCTCAGCACTCACCTCCAGCCAAGGCATGGAGATCACACAGTCACTACCTAGCTGGATGTTTTATTCTTTAGGATTTAGGAGTATAATTAAACACAACAGTGGCCAGCCTTTAGAGACTGGGAAGAAAGCATTGTGTATGCCTTGTTTAAACACAGGTTGTTTATAAAAGGTATAAAAAACATGGCTGTGCTTTGTGTTTGCTTGGAAATACAGGAGGAGTTGGCTGGCTACTGTCTACCAGCCAGCTTTGAAACGTGAATACTTTCACTTGTTCACCAGGGTGGCGTTTTGCTCTTTGCTACTGCAACTGAAAGGAAATGAAACTGGTGGGATTATTAGACTGGCTTGAAAATGCTAACTTTAAAAGATTGTTTTTTTAAATTTTTCCCCAAAGCAAAGCAGGCCAGCACCATAAAGAGCTTGATTCCAAAAGTCCTACTGTTCTCTTGCGCTCAACAATTAAATAAAATACACTTTGAAACCTCAGTTTATAAATCAGATTGCCCCAAAGGGATGAGAGAGTTGGTTTGATCATTGTACTGGTCCAGTTCCTTGATAAAGGTCGACTTTATCTTTTCTTTCTTTTCATCTTTTTTCCTTGGCAGTGTATATAAAATGACAGCTTTGTAGATTAATGTTGATTTGGCTTTTATGGTAAAAGCTTATTATGCCTAAGGAAATACTGCAAAGTAGCCAGTGCATTTATATAATGAAATCATCTGTGTTGAATGTATTAACATTGAACAATTAAATTCAGGCTGTAGTTGGTTCTAAAACCCAGTGCTTCTTAACAAGAGACATTAACTCAATAACAAGCAATGGGTGGATCTTATCTCAGAATCCTGGTTAGGGCTGGATGCTGTGGCTCATGCCTGAAATCCCAGCATTTTGGGAGGCAGAGGTGGGTGGATCACCTGAGGTCCGGAGATCAAGACCAGTGGGCCAACATGGTGAAACCCCATCTCTACGAAAAAAAAATACAAAAATTAGCTGGGCATGTTAGCAGGCACCTGTAATTCCAGCTACTTGGGAGGCTGAGACAGGAGAATCACTTGAACCTGGGAGGCAGAGGTTGCAATGAGCTGAGATGACACCGTTGCACTCCAGCTTGGGCAACAAGAACAAAACTCTGTCTGAAAAAAAAAAAAGAGAGAGTCCTGGCTGGCTTCAAGTCATGCCACTCATACTACTAGAAAAAGAGCAAAATAGTGATTTTTAATACTGAAAGATCACACTTTAGCATCAAGCAACTTCAGGAATCTTTACATGTATGTACTTTTAGATTCCATTGATTGGGAAAATGCAAAGGAGAAAGCTGCTGGGAATTCATGCTTGTTTATGAATTTTTACTTTACTCATATCTTCCATGTACATTTGGAAAATAATACAAATATGTGGTGGGTAAATTGCAGCCCCTCAAATAGTGCTTGCCTCATATTAGCATTCAACAAATAGTTTTGACTGAAAATTAAATATTGTTCAATCAAGGGACAGTTATTAGTGGCCTGACAGAAACTTCAGACCCACAGGTTAGAAACCAAGTTACAGTCTATTTCTCTTCCTCTTGATAGGGCTCTTGTATTGTCATTGTAAACAAAGACCAGGAAAGAACCAGCACTCTGGCTCAGGGAGTCATTCTTTGGTCAGGGCAGGGCGTCCTAGCAGTGAGAAGCATTTTGCCACCCACCTAGCTTTATAGTGTGATTATTTATGTGATGTCAAGCTGACAGTTTAAAGACTTCCTCTGCCTTGCCACTTCTCTAATAAACATATCCAGATATTAAGATTTGAGTGGTTTAAAAAAAAGCAAAAGTTTTCTCATTATCATTGTTTTGTTAAAACATATAATCTACATTGCAAGAGTAATCATTTTCCCACACAGGAATTATTAGAGTGCTTTGTTCATAAATATTTTTATTTTTCCTAAACTAATTTTTAGTCAAAAAGATTTGTTTAGGAACAGTTACCCCAAGATGTCTTCAGAGATTCCTGAACTCCTCAGTGCTGTGCTGTCCTGGCCAGTAGCTGCACATGGCTGTTGAGTGTCTGAGATGGTGCTAATCAGAATTGAGACGTGCTAAAAGTTTAAAATAAGGCCAGGCACAGTGGCTCACACCTGTAATCCCAGCACTTTGGGAGACTGAAGCAGGTGGATCACCTGAGGTCAGAAGTTCGAGACCAGCTTGGCCAACATGGTAAAACCCCATCTCTACAAAAAACAGAAAATTAGCCAGATATGGAGGCGTGCGCCTGTAATCTCAGCTACTCTGAAGGCTGAAGCAGGAAAATTGCTTGAACCCAGGAGACCAAGGTTGCAGCCAGCCGAGACCATGCCATTACACTTCAGCCTGGGCAACAAGAGCAAAACCCCATCTGAGGAAAAACAAAAAGTTTAAAATACATGCTGGATTTTGAAGAGTTGTATGAGGAAAAGGATATAAATCACCTTGTTAATTTTTAATGTTGATTTCACATTGAAATGATATATTGCATATGTTATACTAAATAAGATACATTATTAAAATTAATTACTCTTTTCCTTTTTTTTTTTTTTTTTTTTTTTTTAGTGTAGCTACCAGGATTCATAATTACATATGTGGCTTGCGTTGCCTTTTTATTGGGTAGTGGTACCTTAGAGTTTAAGGAGATCTCACCTCTCTGAGTCAAAGGGATAAATTATACCTGGCCCCCAATTGCATGCAGGTTGGCATCATTGCCTCTGGTGCTAACCCTGTTCCATGTTGCAGCTGCCTGGGGGGATGTGTTGAGGACTGTGACACCATACTTTGGCTGAGTAGGAAGGAATATCCTGAACTCCTGGCCCCATATCACTTGTGTGTCCAGGAGGTCTTGACTGGCCTAAAGTATAGTTAACTAGAAGCTTCCAGGGCACAGGACTAAGTTCAAGCCAAAGTTAAGGTGATTCCGTGAGCAGAACACCTTATACAGTGCAGATGAGGGGAGATTCATGTACCTGGAACCATCCAGGCTGGCTGAGTTCAGCCTGATAAGTCACCTCCGGTAAAGAGGGAAGGAGAGTCCACCCTTGGTTCAGTTACTAACACCATAGGTATAGGTCACAGGTGCCCATGTCTTGCCGTTCTCCACAGGGACACTTTTCCTTGGAAGGTATTTGCCAAATGCTAATTGAGTGTTTATTAAATGTTTACTGTGGGCTAACCACTAGGTTTTTTTTTCTATGCATTGAAAGTGTGAATAAAGGGGAAAAAAAGGGCTCTGTTATGAATGGCACACATAGGACAACTCAATTGCTCTTCATGCAAAATAAACATCAAGAGATTTCAGAAGCATAATTTTTTGGTAGGTGGGCAGCTGGTGATCATTGGTCCCAGCATCTTTACTTCTTGTCTAAATCAGAGGTTGCAGCTCTGGTCATGGCTTATGGGACGATTGCATGCACTAAATCTAGGTAGTAGATCCAGCCCCACCTAAGGGTTATGTGGTATGATATATACTGTTTCTAGGCTATGTGGCTGCATGCCACCTTGTTGGTTTAAATGATGTAGGTGACCATAACACAATGGTAAGCATCTTCTGCATATAAGTACAGAAAAGATACAGTAAAAAATCACTGTAAAAGACAAAAAGTGGAGCCAGGTGCAAGGGCTCATGCCTGTAATCCCAACACTTTGGGAGGCCAAGGCAGGAGTATCTCTTGAGGCCAGGAATTCAAGACCAGCCTGGTCAACATAGTGAGACCCCGTCTCTACAAATAAAATAGTAAATAAAGGGCTCATAATCTAATAGGGAGATGAAAGCTGTTGGTCATTTGCAGGTAGCTAAAATTATTATGGTTGTTAGGAAGTAGACGGGCATTCCATTGTGGGCACAGGGGCTGAGCTCACATCACCTGCTTTAAACCAGTTAGTAGATGACTGTAAGTATCAAATTGCTTTAAACCAGTTTCTCCTTCAGAACCAGGGAAAATGATTGGAACCATTAGTTGCTAAATATTTGTTAAACGAACAAATTCTTGAATGGAATTTCTGCGTTTCTCCTTACTCCCCAGAAAAAAGGGCCTGACCATGTCTCTTAAGAAGAGGCCGAGAAGCTGGAGATGTCTCAGAACTAATCAACTTCCTTCTTCTCTCCCTCCTTTCTTAACTTCCTTCAAAATTTGGTATCTTTCCTGACTCTAAGCCAAGCTCCCCTCGCCAATCCGTCTTTCTTTTTCCAGAACTTTTTCCTACTCTTTTCCTTGGGTTCTTTCCACCCAAGAATAAGTTGCTTTCACTCTTGCTATTTTCTACAGCAATGCCCTTTCCCCTACCATTTTCCCTAATCTAAAACATGGATTTTACACAGCGGTTTAAAAAAAGAGAGATGTTGCTAACGCATTGGTTTGGGCCTAGAGGGATCTTGTGAGATCCGTCCAGGGCAGAGATAGAACTCTAAGGTCAAAAGGCTGGTTGCCTACAAATATGAAGGCACTGATGCTGGAGCAGAGAGGACTCAATGATAGCCTTAACTCAGGTGCCGTGGCACCAGGTAGCTGCCTCCTGCTCTTGGTCAGTTTATCCCCGTAAGGAACAAAAGCTCCGCCATTTTTACTTCACCAGACATATTTCTCTTGTTCACATGAGGCTCTCAGCATACTTAGGCTGGCAAGAGAGTTCTATTAGACTTTGCATGGTGCCCACTTTTATTAGACATACCAGTGATTTTGTTGTGGGTATATACTTGCCATTATTTTGTGAATGGACATTTCTGTATCACAGCCTCTTTTTTTCTGACAATCCAGGAAACATCTCTAATATCTGACTATAATACAGATGTTTCTGAAGATGGAGTATAACATTCACATAAACCCTTGCCATTTATAGGAGAATTGCGCTATCTAACCACTATTGCAACTTCCCAGGAAGAAATTAAAGTGCTTTAAACATTTTTTCATGGTGGTTCATGCCTATAATCCCAGCACTTTGGGAGACCGAGGCGGGCAGATCACAAGGTCAAAATATTAGGACCATCCTGGCCAACATGGTGAAACCCCATCTCTACTAAAATACAAAAAAATTAACCAGGCGTGGTGGCGCACACTGGTAGTCCCAGCTACTCAGGAGGCTGAGGCAGGGGAATCACTTGAACCTGGGAGGCGGAGGTAGCAGTAAGCTGAGAGCATGCCACTGTGCTCCAGCCTGGCGACAGAGCAAGACACCATCTCATTAAAAAAAAAAAAAAAATTCAAAATCTGCTTAAACGATTCAAGGTGCTTGTGGTTGGAGTGGCTTTCATCATAATTGCTGATGCAGTCATAAGGTCTTCAGTCAGCCTGAGTGTATACCATGGAATGAGGATGTGCTGAATGTAGTCTGTATTTCTCTAATGACATCCTTCATCCAAGTTTATTTCAATGCCACAGTATTTGGAAAGAGTAATTTACTAAGCCCTTGTCCCCAGTTCCACTTCCTACTTCCATTTTTCAGAGGTTTGTGTAGCATATAAAATAAAAGAGCAAATGCAGATCAAAAATCTTCCAGCAGAGCTAGTGTTTCCTGTACTGCTTTATAGTTCTGGCTATTTATGGCATAAACTATATTCAAGTCCCATAAACAGAACTTTTCAATTAGCTTGAAAAAAAATTATTAAATGCTTTGTGGGTACCAGAATAGCAAGAATCGCGGTTGTTTGGAAGGCCTGTTTGATGCTTTGAGGCCACTGTGGCCTACCACAGAGCTGCAGCGCAGACTGTGAATTTAGCAAATCCCAGGAACTTGTCTGGAAGTCAGAATTGGTCCTGTATGATTAAAAACAATTTATTCAAGTACCCAGTTTCTTCAAGCAGAAAGCTAGAAGCATTGGGATTGAGGAAGCAGATGTGGAAAGTCCAGATGAAGCACATATTAGGAAGATAACATACTGTCAAGGATAGTACAAACTGGATTCAGCTACACAGTGATTTTCCAATTTAATACTCTTGCCTCTAAAATAGAAATAATGCTGCTTTGTATTATGAAGGACTTTATGGACTGATTGATGTGTACTTTCCCAACTATATTTTCATTTCACCTCACTGATAATGTGAATCGTGAGGATCTTTTGCCTGGTTTACTCTGCAGACTGCATTTAAATGCCTTTCTCCAGGAAGCCTTCTCTGACTCACTCCTGCGACCAACCTCCTTGCCACCCAGCCTGGATCCTTCTCACAGCACCTGAATTCTCCTGATGATTTGTCTGCTGCCCCCATTGGACTTGTAAAGTACTTGAAAACACAGGTTCTATCTAGTTGGTTCTTGTGCTCCAAACTTAATACAATACCCAGCATGTCATAGGTGCCGAATTTACTTGAACTGTGGAGGCAAAAATGAGGTTCAGAAAACTTAAACATCTTGTCCAAGGTGCTAGAATGTGAACCCCATAAGAGTAAAGCCTCAAACTATCATATTCAGTAAAATATCACCAACATCTAGAAGAGTACTTGGCAAAGAGTAGGTCTGAAAAAGGTTGAATCAGTGAATAAAATGGATAAGTAATAGACCAGGACATAAACCCGGGTCTGCCCTATTGAAATCCTGTACTTTTTTATATTACATCCAAAAATATATACAGTGCTTTGTCTTCAGATCATGTAAATCTTTCGCCTTTTATTATGCATCCAAAAACATGAAAGGCAATTGAACCTGTTTAATAAGCTCCTTCCACTTGCCCAACATGTATAAGCGACTTTCTTATTTATGATCTTATTTAATCTTTCCAACAGTGCTGGAAACATTCTTGCATGAGGTTGCATTTCACTTGAGTAAATATCTGAAAATACAGAGTAGACGTTTGTTTAATTTTATAGGAAACTGTCAGTTTCCCAAAGTGATTGTTCCATTTTACAATCTTCACAACAATCCTGAGAAAGTCTAAGTTGTCAGAAAGTCTGAGTTGTCCTAGGAAATTAAATCTACTTTCCCTTGACGGAAATATATTTAATCAGTAGAGAGTAGTTGAGACGATTTTGATATTTTCCTTGTCTTTCCAAAGGGCCTGCTTGTTCCTGTTTTGTACACTCTGTCTTTAGAATCTGCTTGGTTCTGAACTCATGTTTGACTTCATTTTGAAGTACAGTGTTTTTGCAGCTGTAATGTGATATGTGGAATGTGGTCGTGCTCACGTGAGATGTGAAAGCACTTCCAAAATTATAGATTTTGGAATTTAGAGGAATATTTTTAATGGACACATTCATATGTAGTAATCCCCATGTTGTAATACGTATGTTTCCCAGCAAAGTTGACTGTGCATTTTATAGAGTATTCTATTATTTACAACTTTAAGGTATATCACTTACTTAAAACTTTGGTTGAGGTGGGTGGCCAGTCTATTAAGACACTGGGCATTATCCACATAATAGTGTTTCTCCTGAAAATGTCATTACTCCCCCATAGTTAAATTTCCCCTCAGAGCATTTTTCTAGTCCTGGAACTTAGATGCATAATTGCCACAGTGCTACCAACCAAAATGAAGGAATTTCTCCTTGTTATTGGGAATTCTTTGAATTGAAATTTCTCTATCTTGACTATCTATACAGCTTAATGTAGTCAATGAAAACATTGCAGGAGTAGGGGCTGCCATCAAAAATGCAGTGTGACACAGCTTTAAAATTCCATAGGAGCCCAAAAAGAAGTAAAATTATTTAGTTCCTGGATTATAAATTTGTAAATTTGAAATGTTTATATCAAATATATCGAGACACTGATAGCTATATTTACAGTAAAACTGAGGAAAAAACAGAATGGTACAGGATGTTGTAGGAATAGAAGAAATGGGTGTCCTCTTAAACAAAGCATACATTTTTCATTCTAAACTTATTTAAACATTTTAAAAGTTGATCAAATTGTAAACGTTTTTCTCAGTTATTGGCCATAGATTTTTTTTTAAATACAGTTTTTAATGCATACAAGGGTTGTTTCTGTTTATTTGTTTTGTGTTACTTTCATTTTCTCATAGCAGTTTACTACCACAAGGGAATAAGTAAACATTTAGGCACTTATAAGCTTTGAGGATCAGTAAAAAATAAAAACATATTTGTTTGTCTTCTAGTTTAAATCATGTAATTAGCTACTTGAATGTTTAATATTGGTTCGTTCATGCGTATCTTCTCATTACTTCTAGCCTCCCGAATGGTAAAAGGGATGGTCTATTAGTTAAGCACATTATTTTGAGCAAAGATCACCCTTTCCCTGGCTCTGTGCATAAATAAAGGCATATTTGTGCCAGTTGAGTGCACTTGTGAATTGTGATAAAAATGTCATGCACTAATTTGTAGCCAGATTAGATTATGACAAATTTAGCAGGGATGACACGATTTTTTGAATGGATATTTAAAATTTTTCATGATTTGAAAGTCCCTGGGCCCTTTCTTCTCACGAATGATTATACTCTGCAACAAGGGAGACTATATTTAATGATGTGATTAGCAGTTTGTGACATATTTCATTTTGTGTTCCCATGTGATTAAGTTACTTTCAGATAGTGCCTTGGGGAGATGAATTAACTATTTTAGTGCCCTAGGATTAAATTTAATGAAGTACTTCTTTCAGTGTTACTTCAGTGTTCTAGAACAGCCTTCCAAATATATATATATATATATATATATATATATATATATATATATATGAAATGTTGTGAGGCACATGTTAAGTTTTCCGGCAGCCACATTTTTAAAAAGTGAAAAGAAATAGAGGATATTAATTTTAATAATATAAATTTAACCCACCGTGTCTAAAATGTTATTTCAATATGTAATCAGTATTTTAAAAATATTAATGATGTAGTTTAGATTGTTTTTTAAAATGCATCTTAGAAATCTAGTGTTTATTTTAAACTCACAGTACATCTCAATTCAGACTAGCCGCATTTCAAGTCTAGAAAGATCTCCCTATCTTGCAGCCTGGAAGCCTCTCACTGGGTTTTGCTACGAAAATTTCTAAGTTTTGTTTTTTTCTTAATTTAGAGTCACCTCTCAATATCTTTAAGTCTTGAGATCATTGGAAAGGGAAGCTTTGATCATTACGAAAGCCAGGACTTACTGAGCCATCCACTGTGTGAAGCTTGTTACACTTATTCATTATCTAATTTAATTTTCACAAGGACCCTATAAAGTTAGACATCTCTATCTCTATGTTGCACATGAGGAAATTGAGACACAGAGATTGATCTACCTGTTTGAGGTCACATTGGGTAATAGGAGGCACAGTCAGGATTTTAATCCAGGTTTGTTGGGCCCACCCGCAGCTCTCTGCTGAGAAAGGAACTGGAGACTCCAGGCATGCTGGAGGCTGAGCTACCAGGAGCCTTTCCAGATCAGCCAGAATGGAGTGTGTGGAGTGGCAGCAGCCAGGAGACCACTAGGTCAGTGCTGAAGCCCACCTGCTTCTCTGAACATCCCAGGCCTGTGCTTCTCTCTCCGCAGACAACATTTAGTTCATTTATTTACATTACATTTAGGGAGGTTTACCCACTAAGTTCATACAGACACATCCTTAAGCATGTTTATAAATTTGCCTGAGTACCTATACCTCATATTGTTATGATGAGTAACTCTCTTAATTTTTGCACTGATGAGAACCTGTTAATGTCACTTAAACATATTTGTAATATGGAGTCATTTTCTTTTTAATTGTAATAGGAGTCATTTTAATAGAAGTCATTTTCTTTTCCCCTGGAGTCTGTAAGTAGGGATCGGAGTTGGGAATCTCCCAACTATAGACATAAGTCAGGGGAAAGAAACTAGAGGTGGGTTCCAAGCATACTTTCTTGCTAGAAGGCTGATGAGAAGAAAAATGTTTTTTAGTATGATTGGTCAGGTGAACTAGAGTCTTCTCATAGAGAAGACTTTGCCGGCCCTTCCTGAGTTTGTTAGCACACTGAGCATAGTAGGAACTATCCCTTTCCTTTGGGCTGCTTCCAGTTCTCCATCTACACAGCAAATAAGAGAAGGGGAGGAGGAATAGGAGAGGAGCTCAGAGGCCTTCTGCCCACCTTTCCATAAGTTAGCTTTCATATCACAGGGAGACAGAGTTCCAATTTAACCAAGTGTGGGACATCTCCCTGAACCATCTGAGCATCTGCTGTATAAGGAGAGATTGCTTAAAAACTCTCATGGTTCTCCTGGGATCTAGGCTTCCAAATGCCCAAGATTTGGAGAAAATGACTTACTGTGTATGACCCAGAAATATGATGTGTAATCTTTGATGATGAAAACAACCCATTACTTCAGCAATCCAAAAGTTATACTCATTACTTGAGTGGATTTTGGGGCTATTTGCTAAATAACCTGAATCTTTAGTTATACTTGCTCATTAAAGTATGGGCAGAGAAAGAATAAACAGTTCCTGCTTGTCCTACCCTTCTAGCCTGCAGGTTCTATCCAGTCATTCTGGTGTGAGCCCTGTCATATCCCAGATCTCCTCCTGGGTCTGAGCATTAACTGATCCACTATCTTAAATTTTGGCATCCCATGATAGACATTCAAGACAGTGTAGAGAACTTGTAAGAAGGAAGAGTCATTTTCCTTTCAGCCAGTAAGTATCTGCTGAGTACCTGTGTACCAAGTGCTCAGGGAAGACAGAGGTACATGTGACATATACACATCTGGGAAATAATATTCAACAAGATATCATTAAGCAAGTTCTGTATTGCCCTTTCTACCAAGTTCTTGAAAATCTTGTAAAATGTTAAGTGTATTTAAATTATATTAGCAGGTTCTTATCAGTGCAAAGGTTAAAAGGTTCCATAAAGAAAAAAAAAGTCTCTGGAGTCAGACCAACCTCATGTCAAATGCCAGGTCTCACTAGGTGTGTCATCTTGGGTACAGCACTTAACTTTTTGAGCCATACATTTATCTAGAAAGTAGGAACAACAATAGTCCTTATAGGATTGTTGTAAGCATCAAATAATAGAATATATGTGTGTGGTTTTAAAATATGTCTATAAAAATCTTTCTTACAAAATAATCTCGAGTAATATATGTAGATGCTCCTTCTCGACTTCCTGGAGAAGCACTGTCTACATCCCTGCATCTTAAGTATGGGCTAGACTTAGTGACTGGCTTCCAAGGAAGACATATAGGAAGGGAAAAATACTAACTTTACCTGGGGAAACCTGGTAGATACCCCATTGACCAAATGATCAAGGTTAACATGATCAGAGAGAATGCACCTCCTAAAATGGTATGATGAGAAGGGCACTTCATCTCTGTGGTAATCTTTTCCAAAAACTCATAACCCCAGTGTGACCATGAGAAAATACATCAGACAAACCCAAATTAAGGGATTTTTAAATACCTGACCAGCACTCCTTAAAACTATCAAGGTCATGACAAACATGGAAAAATTGAGAAACTATTCCAGACTAGAAGAAATATGGTAACTAAATGCAATTTAATATCCTGGATTGGATCTTGGAAGAGAAGGGGACGTTAATGAAAACATTGGTGAATCTGAATACAGTCAAGAGTTTAATCAGTAATAGTCTACTAATGCTGCTTTCTTAGATTTCACAAATATACCACAGTAACATAAGATAATATTAAGAAAAAAATGAATCATGTGAAGGGTATATAGAAACTCCCTGTATTAATTTTGCAGCCTTTCCATAAATCTATCATAATTCCAGAAAAATTATTCAAAATAAAAAATTTATTTAAAAAACATATGTCCACAAATTCTTTCATACCCCTTCTTTCAAAAGATAGAGAGATGGCCTCTCCTTGAGTAGGATGTATTTAGTGTTTCACTTCTAATGAATAAAATGTGACATAATTGATGATATGTGAACTCCAAGACAAGGTCATAAAACTTGCTCTGTCTGGGATCGTTCGCTCTGGAGGAAGCCAGCTGCCGTGTCATACAGTCACTCAAGCAGCCTTCTTCACAAAGAGGCCCACAGCATAAAGGACTAGGTCCCCTACCAACAGTCAGCAAGGAACTGTGTCCTCCTGCCAACAGTCATGACAGTGAGCCTTTTTATAAAAGGACCATGCAGCCTCGGTTAGGCCTTCAGACAGTTGCAGTCCTAGCTGATCGCTTGCCTAAAACCTCATGAGAAACGTCCCAAATTCCTGACCACAGAAACTGTGAGATTCTAGTGTTTGTTGTTTTAAGCCACTAAACTTTGGGATGATCTGCTGTATGGCAATAGATAATGAACATGAGATGAAACATGGTTAGCATACCACCTAGTGTATATAGTTATGCAATAAATGTTTGTTTCTATTATAGCATTATTGTTCAAAAACTGTTCTTTTACTTCCTCTAATATTCTGGTCCTCCGATTTCCTCTCTACTTGGAACAGTGATTCTTAACCCTAGCTGCATATGAGAATCCCTTGGCGAGCTTTAAAAAAAAAAAAACACCAGGGCCCAAAGCCCTAGACCATATTAACTGAATTAAAAATTATGGGATGGCGCCTAAGCACCAATTTTTTTTAATTTATTTTTTATTTCAATAGGTTTTAGGGGAACAGGTAGTGTTTGATTACCTGAATTAGTTCTTTAGTGGTGATTCCTGAGATTTTGGTACACTCATTACCCAAGCAGTGTACACGGTACCCAATGTGTAGTCTTTTTTTTGAGACAGAATCTTGCTCTGTTGCCCAGGCTGGAGTATAGTGGCACAATTTCTGCTCACTGCAACCTCCACCTCCTTCGTTCAAGCAATTCTCCTATCTCAGCCTCCTCAATGTGTAGTCTTTTATCCCCCTCCCACTATTTCCCCCGAGTCCCAGAATCTATTGTATCATTCTTATGCCTTTGCATCCTCATAGCCAGACACCATTTTTTTTTCCTGCTTAGGTTTAAGAGACACCAATTTTTTTTTAATTTTTTTTCCCATTTATTTATTTTATTGCATTTTAGGTTTTGGGGTACGTGTGAAGAACATGCAAGATTGTTGCATAGGTACACACGTGGCAGTGTGATTTGCTGCCTTCCTCCCCATCACCTACATCTGGCATCTCTCCTCTTGCTATCTCTCCCCAGCTCCCCACCCCACACCGTCCCTTCCCTATTTCCCCCCAACTGACCCCAGTGTGTAATGCTTCCCTCCCTGTGTCCATGTGTTCTCATTGTTCAACACCCGCCTATGAGTGAGAACATGCAGTGTTTGATCTTCTGCTCTTCTGTCAGTTTGCTGAGAATGATGGTTTCCAGGTTCATCCATGTCCCTACAAAGGACACAAACTCATCATTTTTGATGGCTGCATAATATTCCATGGAGACACCAATTTTTTCAAGTTCCCTTCGTAATTTTCATGGGCAGACAGGATGAAGGACTACTGCTGTAGAAGCAGTAGTGTTTAAATATGGGTTACCAACATACCAACTTCTGAACTTAGGAGTAGAAAGTTGTATTTCTTGCCATTTTATTAAAACAGACTTTAGGCATGGGAGAAAATGTGTAGAAAAGAGGTTCAAAAACTGTCCATTGAAATAGCATGTGAATATATGTAGCCTCCTTTGAAGAAAATTAAACGAGCTTTACTAAAGGAGTTTACCACTTGACAGGCAGAAACCACAGGAAAATTCTATGACCTTATGGCAGGAGGCATACTATTTGTAGACAGCATTTCGAAGGGTAGTTAATGTCTTGCTTGGTTAGTATACTAAACTGGAATTCCTTCCTTTTTGTTTATATTTTCTTTCTCTTTGTAAAGCATGCATACCAAAGCAACATTTGCTACATATGAGTTTAAGAAAATTACCTGCTGAAAGTAATTTTCTAAGAAAAAATAATTACCAGTTTGTTTAAATAGAAGGCCTGCATATTTTATGTTGAAAACTTGGAGCCATAAAATAGACAACCTACCATTAATGTGGAAGAGTTTATCATTTCATCCCATTGTATAATCCATGGAAAAAAAAAAATCTGTGCTGTGGCCAGGAACCAGGTCTCTACCAAAATGAATTTTGACCTTTCTGTTCTGTCATCTGGGCAACTCATTTACTAAAAGGGAGAAGCAAATGGTAATCCCTGGGCTAAGCAGGCTCATCGCTATCCAATGAAACTCTTTTACTTAGATTTGGAAACTAAGTTGAATATATTTTAAAGACATTTGTTGAATGTGGATTTTGTATGGGAACTTTAGAAGATTTTGAAGATTCTGCCCCTGGCTTAGCAGATTTGTAACACTGTTGATAAAATGGAAGATGGTATAGGACATACTTTTGAGTTTTTGCATTCTAAATCATGAGGAAAATATAATTTCAAAGAACAAGTTTGGATCAGGTTGGACACAAAAGATGTGTAGGAGAAGGTGGCATTTGATCTTTATAAATAAGGGTAGTATTTATTTGTCATAAATATTTGGTGACAAAGTCATGGGTATAGTTTGAATAAGTAAGGAGAAAAGAAAACACCTAAGCCAGAAGAGAATCACAACAGCAAAAGTAAGCATTATGTGGGCAGTAGTGACATGACTAAGTTATATAAAGCGGAGGTTTATTTGAAAAGTCATGGAAGTGATTTTGAATAAGTAGATCAGGACCAGATGATGTGGAAGCCTTGAAAGCCAAGCTGAAGACCCAATAACCATTGAAAGTTCCTGAGCAAATTGAAATTGGAGGGATGCGTACAGAGGGAAGGGAAGAAGTAAGTAACCTGCAGGATGGCTTGAAAAGAGTAAAACAATAGAGGGATGCACGAAACTGAGACATAGTAGAGAAAATTAAGAAACTTGATTAATTGGAGGCATACTTTTCCTTTAAGGGATACGTCCTAGGCTGAGGGCCAGTTCCAGATGGCAGGCAGCCATCAATAGATAGTGATGATAGTGAAAATACAACCAGCAAATAACCTACTTTGAACATTTGAATCTAAAATTTGTAAATTAGGAATATAATTTTATAATTCTATAGTTCAAGTGGAATACATGCTAAAACTTATAAAGGTATTGTGATAAAATGCTCATCTTTCTATTGTAGGTAAACTCAAACTGTATTTCAACAGGAAATAAGGTTTTATCTGCAACATACATATACTTAAAATACTCCTTTTAAAGTGACAGCATCATATCTAGCAATTTTGTTTCCTCCCTTTCTAATCAAAATTATCTGAAATTTTAAGTTCCAGTTTATCTTGTTCAGTATCATACCGAATCGTTAGACATCTAATTCTTGTTACGGATAGTCACAGTACTTCAAAGATAAGACATCCTTATATGTTTGAAACATTTCTTCCTTTCGTCTTTTTGGTAACTAACCATTAGGTAGGCATCCTGACATAATAGTAATATTAAACAATCCAGAAAACACAGAAATATTTTCAGTGGCCTGTGGACCTTTCCATATGACTGATTGAGTATCCTTACATCATGGCTACCGGTTTTCTACAGTACTTGAGTCTGTGTCCTTCTCTGAAGCCTAAATATGAGAAGCAATGGGCAGCTTGTCTAGTGATCTGGTCCTGCAGGAAACTGCTTGACAGTCTCTATAGAGATGATTTGTTTCTATCAATAGTGGTTTCTCACATTTTGCCATGACCAGTTGACTTGTCATAAGTGAGTGGATTGGCAGCTTTTCAAAACATAGGGAGAATACTGGTTCATATTATATGGGAGTGGTTTTGAATAAGTTATGCTATCAGATCCATAGCAAAAAAATATGCATATGGTCTTTCGTTTTCTGAGATGACTATAATTCTAGATTAGCTAATAAAACAATACAAGGACTTCCACTTTTTTGTAAGGCTCAAAGTTTAAACCAACCTTCCTGCCAAGAACAATAAAAGGTGGACAAAATATATTAAAAGGAATTGCTCAGAGACATGGTATATTTAAAATTATGGGAAAATACGGAAAATGAATAAGAAATAGGTGAATCTGCCATGTGGGGCCACTTTTTAACTCAGATATCTTACGATCCTGGAAGAGGTAACCAATAAGCTGAGAAATGTCACAGGGCTTTTGACAGCCCTGAAGAATAGGGGAATAAAACTTGCAGCCCAGAAACCAACCAAAGCTGGGAGTGAAGCTAGTAAATACCCCACACTTTGGATTGAGACATTACTGGCTACTGCCAGGAATAAGAATGAAGTAGACTGCCCCACTCAGAGTCTGAAGCTCAACTCTAAATCAGTTTTTAATCCTTGAAATTGAATCAAGATTATCTTGGCTTGCTGGTTTCTAGACCTGCCAATAGCAAAGTAAAGTACATCTCAAAAAAAAAAATTTTCGTCAAAGCCTCTAATTATTTCTACAGGTTTTATATAAAATATCCACTATTCAAGTAGTAATAGCCAGGATCATGAGGAGATGAGACAGTGTGCATGGGAAAAAACAAGGAAAATAACAGATAATGAAAGCTCAGGGTTCCACATAACACATTTACTATACAGACTTTTTTTAAATGTTTAATATGTTCTGTGAGATTAAAAAAGACTGGAAATTTTAGAAGAGAGCTGGAAACTACCAAAATAAACCGACTAAAAAATCCAAGAACTGAAATTAAAAACTTAATGGGTGGGTGGATTAGCTTTTATTGATGTGTTAACAAATCACCCCAAGCCTTAGTGACTTAAAGCAGCAAAATAATTTAATTTTTCTCATAGGAAAAATTAAATGAGTCGATATTTCAGGATTGTAATTTGGCTGGTTCTTTTTTTTT
>NW_016107337.1:5496253-5538653 GCF_001604975.1 Cebus imitator
GATCTTGGATCACTACAGCATTGACCTCCTGGGCTTAGTGGCCCTCCCACCTCACCCACCTCGGCCTCCTGAGTAGCTGGGCATACAGGTGCATGCCACCACACCTGTCTAATTATTATATTTTTAGTAGAGATGGCATTTCACCATGTAGCCCAAGATGGTCTCAAACTCCTGGGCTCAAACAATCCACCCATCTCAGCCTCCCAAAGTGTTAGGGTTACAGGTGTGAGCCACCTCGCCCAGTCTGACTGGTTCCTCCTCAAGATCTCTCATGAAGTTGCCATCAGATCTTGTCTGGGGAGCAGTCATCTAAAGACTTAATTGGGACTAAAGCCATCTGTAGGGAGCTCCCTCATATGGGCAGCAGGTGGTTCCTTTTGATGTGGGTTTCTCCATGGGGCTGCTTGAGTGTCCTCATGAAATGGTGGCTGGTTTTCCTCAGAACTAGAAATCCAAGCAAGCATAGCAGAAACTGTAAGGTCTTTGGCAGCCAAGTCTCAAAAGTGGCATACTGTCACTTCTGCCATATTCTATTAGTCACACAGATAAGACCTGAGCCACTGTGACAGAAGACTACCAGAAGTCCCTTGGTAGCTGGCTACCATGATGGATTTAATCAAAGATTAAACACAGCAGAAGAGACAATTGGTAACCAGGAAAGGGGAATAATAAACAGAACAGAACACCGAGACAAAATCCCAAAAACGAGTTGCATGTGTAATTGGATTATCATGGGAGAGAAGAGAGAGATTAAGGTGAAAACAGTCATATATTTAAAGAGATGATAACCCCAAACCTTCCAAAACCAATGAAAAATCTCAAGGTACAAATTCAAGAAACCATGTGAATTCCAAGTAGAATGAAAGACAGTGCAAAATCAGAGTTTATCTTGTACTATATGCATGGATAATTGGTCTTTAGTATTTTTAGCCTCTCTTTGAAGACATTATCATTAGTTTGAACATGGCTGTTCATTTTTATTCTGGAAAAGTCTCGACTTCATGTGATATGCAATTTTAGCACTGTTGATGTTTCATTCTTGTTTCTAGTCCTTGGTAACTAACCTTTGCATCAGCCTGAAGCACTATAAAAGGGAAAATGTATATAAAACTCCAGTTAACTTGATGTGTTTTGGGGGTTTTTTGGTTTGTTGTTGTCGAGATGGGGTCTCATTCTGTCACCCAGCCTGGAGTGCAGTGGCATGATCATAGCTCACCACAGCCTTTAATTCCTGAGATCAAGAGATCCTGCCTCAGCCTTCCAAGTAGCTGGGACTATAGGCACATGTCACCACACCCGGCTAACTTGATGTAATCTAGCTATAAAACATTCAGCTATCACTAATGATACTGTCATACATATAGAAAGTAGTGTAGGCCGGGCGTGGTGGCTCACGCCTGTGATCCAAACACTTTGGAGGTCAAGGCAGGTGGATCACCTGAGGTCGGGAGTTCAAGACCAGCCTGACCAACATGGTAAAACCCCATCTTTATTTAAAAAAAGAAAAAAAAAAGAAAGTAATGTAGTTGAAATTCATAAAGATGATTTTGAAATATTGAAATCCCATCAGTATGTATATTTTAATGTTATGGTGTATTTATGATTTTTCTTCTTTAAATACATCATGATGTAGTTTAGGTCTTTAAAAATTGATCATGTGTGTATACTGTTGATAATTGAGCATTTGAATCACAACATATACCATTCCTTGGTCTTGTATCAGCAGGAGTTAATTTAATATATACCCTTGTTTGTTTAGAAAAACTGCCAATTTTGCTTTTACTAGCTATTTTTAAGTGACAAGTATTTTAAATAATAGATTTACCAATAGAAAGTCAAGCTCCCTAAATTTTGGTATGGATCATTAAACAGTAGATGCTGTCTATTTAGTAATGGAACCTGGTTCTTGTTCATGCAGGTAGGGACAGATGGTTATTCTGGCTTCAAATGCTGATTTGGTGGCAGTCATAAGGATATAACTACCTTAAATCAGATTGGGTTTAATCCATTATCTCTTAGACTGGCCTCATTCATTTAAAAGTATTCTCCAGTGAATTTGCTTTTCTTCCAATATAAATTTGAGATAAGTATCTTAAAAAGTTGGTTTAGGTTATCAAATTATATGATTCTGTTTCTTCAAAGTTTAATCAGAATTTGAGCATATGAGACATTCATGACACATTTTTCATTTCCCAATTTATAACTAATTCAGCTCATGTTGTTTGAGTGGTTACTTTCTCATTACAGAGATTAACTTCTCCCTGGCATCAACAACCAACTTTACTAAACCAAGGCATAGTTTAGAAGTAATGTTGTTTGCAAAGATATAGCTTTAAAAAATGAGAAGGAGAAGCTCCCACTATTGGAGGAAATAAAAATCTAATTTTTTTTAGAAATTAAAATACATTATTATTGTTGGTAATTATACTTTGTCACCTGTGACCACAATTAATTAAATGCACAACTTTTTAAATCAGCTAAACAGCATGATTTCAGATATAGTCTTGGAGCATACAAACAGTATTTTGTGGACACATGTGTTTCTTCTTTTCGTTGTTACAGAAGAAATGATTTCACAGGAGTTACATTATTTAGATCCATTTCCTTGTCGTGTGACTGAAGTTTAAAGTTCTTAGTGCTGCTATCACGTCTCCCAGGTGTGTTCTGTTTCTAGAAACCTATGCGTAGATGTTGGTGTTGTTAATGTCAAGCTGCCTAATTTGGTTAGTAGGTGTTAGAATGGGGCATGCAATTCTATAGACATGTAGCAAGCATACAGGAGAAGCCACCATCCAGGTGATTCCCTGCAGTAAGGCTGATCAGAAACTTGATCCTGGCTCAGAGTGGGTTCCAGCAGTCATCAAACTCTATTTTCTGTGGGCGAGATTTCATTATACCTAATCACCTTGCTTCAATGAAATCTCATGGAAAATAGATTCTGTCTCCAGTTAGAATCTCCCAAAGCCATGACTATGTTTCTGATCAGCACTACAGCACAGATGAGGCATTCAGTTGTGCCAACCAGACAGCATTCCCCAAGACTGCAGCCAGTGTTGGAACAAACTGCTGGAGGGGGTGGATTGGGAGTGAAACTGGTTCTGGTGAAAAATCTTCAAAAACATTTCACAGAGAAATGGTTGACCCTCACTTAATTCAGTGAAGCAGGATTACTCTCTAGGACCCAAGAAGAGCACACCAGGTTTCAGCTGTGGTGGAGGGGATTCTAGGTCCCTATTCTTAGTCTTCATACCCTGCCTTTTATTGAGCTCCTTCTGCATGCCAGGCACGAGGTTCAGAACTATATGTTATCTTAGCACCTCACAACGACACGATGATGAGGACATTATCACCCATTTATAGCTAAGAAAACTAAGTCTCTAGGTGATTGAGTATATTATCTGAGGCCACCCAGCTTTTGCCGCATAGATTGTACCCAAATCCAAATCCTTCTGACCCGACAGCTCCCATCCAACCATTCATTTTGCCACCTTGCCTCTTTTTAGTAGTTTACATCATCTCACCTCCTCCGTCTACTCTTTCTTATCTACCTGTCCTTCATCCTCTCTGTTCCTACTTTTTCTACCCATTCTTTCTTTCCCTTACCTTCATTTACTTTTCCCTAAAACCCTAGCTCAAATAGTTAAACAGAGGTTACTTGGGGAGTGAGGGGAGAGAATGATGAAAACTGCAGGTGTATTCCATTTGCTCCTTCATCTTCCTTACACAGTTTCACAATGGTGGTTTCTATTCGTGCAAGGAAAAAAGAAGGAACCAACATTTAATGACTGCCTCCTATTGCTGAGCTCTCTGGACTAGTCGCTTTATTTACATTTTCTCATTTTCTTTATTCCTTACGACATTCCTTTGAAGTGTCATTCCCATTTCATTGTTGAGGAAGCTGGGACTCAGGAGGATTAATAATTGTTCAAGGTGTTACAAAGTACGTAAGTTTAGGAGCCACAATTCAATTCAGATTTATTGGTTCCAAAATTTTTGCATGTTTTACTATAGCTTGTTGCTTCAGAAATAAATAGACCTGGCTGCAAACTCCAGACCCAATTACTCTGTGCCTTTAAACAAGTTGATTCTTTGGTTTTTGTCATCTATAAATTAAGGATAATAATAATAAATACAACATAGGACAGTTACTATGTTAAATGATTGAGTCTTGTAATTTGCCTTCCAAAATGCCTACCTAACTCATGGGAGGCCCTTAAAAAATACTACTCTCTCCCACCTCTTTTACAAAATTGGTGTCTAATGTGGTGAGAAATGCCAAGCTGGAAGATATTCCAGCTTTGAACATCTGTAGTTTCTTGGCCAAAACAAGAAATTTGAGTTCTATATTTTATTTTGAGTTATCAAACATTGCCATGCATCCATCAGAACTGTATTGTAGCTACAGAGAAGCATAGCCTCGTAATCAAGAGTGCAGGCTTTGGGCCCACTGCTTGCTGACCTGGGGCAAATTCTCTACCTCTCTGGCCCTCAGTTTCCTCATTTGTAAAGTATGTTTATGTGTAGAAGTGGCAATGACTACTTTGTAGGGTTATAATTTGGATTAAATTAAATTATATATATATATATAAAACAGCATAGTTTCTAGCATAAAATGGACTAAATAAATGATAATGATTATTACTATTATTTAATATTATTGCTGTGGTTTTTTTTTTAATACTCTTGGGCTAAAAAAATTTTGAAGAATCACTCAGAGAGACCGTATCTCATGCCATTGTAACTGGACCCTGTTTTTGAAGAATGCTGGTTACCCCTGTAGTTTGGTAAGCACAGCAGTCAGTCACTTATTTACTGATGAGCTCTGCTTTCCTTTTGCTCAGGAGCTGATACTAATGCAGGCAATGTGTTATGTTTCCCACGACACCCTTGAATAAAATGCCATTTCCTCAGGAACAGCTAGAAATACCGATGCTAATTTTTCCTATGCTCAGGAAAAGCAAGAGCTCTCCTGCTGCAGTGGGCTGGAAGGAGCTCTCCAGAAATATTATGTCATCCTAATTTGCACTGCCAAGGGATGAGCTCATCGGGGCGGGGTCTCATGAGGCTGCAGCTGTGCCAGTTCCTCACTTGTATGATGTGCGTCCTCCAAGCTCGCCTCTCCCTCGCTACCCGCTCCATCCACCCCCTGCCTGCCTGCGCCAAACAAGAGGCACTGCATGATGAATTATTTAAAACCTGAAGCGAACTCTTGCAAAATATAACCAGGCATCAGAAGGCACAAAAAAAGCAAACTGTGCGTTTTGCTTATTTTGTATTATTTTTAAAAAGGAAAAAAAAACAAAAACAAAAACAAAAACCAGTTGCAGAACTGCTGTTGTCACTGAGAAGAGACTTCTGTTGTTTCTTTTGCATCTCCTTCTTTGTCTGAGAGCAGAATCTTTCCCCTCTTCCACTTAAAACAACAGCTTGATCTATGACTGAACCGATGCTGGGTCTGAGCTGATCGTAAGTCTGGCCCTGAGCCACATGGCTATAGCAAGGGAGAAATATGTGTGCGATTTCCCACATTCTTTTCATTATAATATATATTGTATCTTTATCTAAACTCTTGCTATTCTACCTGGCAGTGTATGTTGTGGTTAAAGTTAGGCAACCTAAGTCTGTATTCCAACACAGATATATGTACTATCATTATGATGGAATTGTGTTGCCTCCCCAGGCCTCAGTTTCTCCATCTGTAAAATGGGGATAATAATCCTAGATCAAAAGATTATTGCAAACATTAAATGAATATTGCATGGTAATCTTTAAGCACAGTGCTTGGTCCATAGAATGTACTCAATAAATGAGTGATCATTAATAATATATACATGAATAGCTGCTTTATTAACTATTAGAGGGAACTCTGTGTTTGTGTTTGTGTTTGTGTGTGTGTGTGTGTGTTTTTAACATGAATTGGAAGATGTAAAGGCATTATATGATGTACTTTCAAGGAAATTATTCTCTCATGAAAAAGGCCTGTTTTGTTTTTACCTTTTATTATGGAAGTTTTTAAAGATACACTGAAATAGAATCATATACTGAACTCCCTATACCTCCATCATCCCATTTCAGTAATTATCAACATTTTGGCAACTTTGTTTCGCTACTCTCTCCACCCCTTTTTCAAAGTGGAGTACTTTAAGAGCAAATTCCAGACATTATATCATTGCACCCATAATCTTTGAGTATGTACCTCCAATAGAAAAGGATGTTATTTTTAACTTAACCACAGTTATTCTGACATTTCACAACATTAAAATGGTTCTTCGTTATTATTATTCTAATGTCCGGTTCATCTTCAGATTTCCCCAATAGCTCAAAAGTGTCTTTTTACACTTTAAAAAATAAATCACAGAAAATATTCCTCAATGTTTAAATTTTTTTAAAAAGAAATTTCTAAATATGTCATGAATTCTTGCTTTTTCAGAGCTGAATTTCAAACTGATTAAAAAACACATATATTGATATTTATGCAGTAAGAAAAAACAAAATTGCTCATTTATTTTTGTCATTATTAATCTGAATAATTTGATTTAAAGTAAGAGGTTCTGTATCGGTTAAAGTAACTAATAAATATGTATTAATTTTATAATTATTTTATATCTGTGATTCAGATGGCAGTATTTTGATGTGCTCTGTATCTAAACATATGATTTAAAATCTTATTTAAATCAACATGACATATAAACAAGATCATAATTTATTGACTCTTTCCCTGTTGTAGACATTCATTAGCTTGTTTCATCTCAGATTTAATGTGTGTTACTCGCTACCTACATTAGAAATGTGTTTAGAAAAACATTTAATGTTCACTATTGCCTTTTTAAAAGAAATGTATTTTACTTTCAAGATGTTCCTGCTTAAATGCAAACATTTGATTTTTAGAAACTACATCTCTCTCTGTCTCCACTTAAGGGCAAGCTCTGTACGGCTCCAGATGTGTTTAGAATTCATAGAAGCATTGTTAACAGTAAGCCTCCAGGGAGACATGAGCTAGGTTCACAAAAACTTATGTGTACAGTCTATTTTTCTTGAAAGATATTGTCTCTGTTTCATTGCTGAATTTAAGTTTGCAGGATGACATCATCTTCTTGGACAAATCAAGGTTGTTCAGAAGCCTCTCTGATGGGGCCCTCATTACTTTTCCAGCAGCATCTCCCCTAACTTCCTCTTTTCCCCATCCCCTATGTATCTGAGACTCCAAACACATTAGACAATTTGGCATAATCTTTGTGTTTTCTTGTCCACGTTCTTCTCGTTCTCAATTCCATATACCTGAGGAAGGGCTGCTGTATTAAGTAAATAAAAATACAGGGGGCCCACTGAAATTTAAATTTAACCTAAACTAAAAGTCTATGATCATTGTTTATGTCCCATTATTGTATGGGATGCACTTATACAAAAATCTTGTTTGTTGTTTATCTGAAATGAAAATTTAATAGAAGTCCTTGGTTTTATCTGACAGTTTAACCTAAGGAAACCCTTCAAGGACTGGCCGGTCTTCCAGAAAGTCTTCCCCGCTACACTCTTTCTGCCTCCTACCACAGCACTTCGCTGGAACCTCTAATAAAATATTTCAGCACCCCAACATTTCATAGTGATATGTATGTGTCTCCCTACTACTTTGTAACACAAACACTATGCCTTATTCCTCAAGTCCTAGGATTTAGCATTTGTACTTGGGTGAAGGGGTAGGAGGTGTTGCTCTAAAAGTAGAGAGTAGATCATGAGCACTTTATAAACCACACTTAGAAATCTGCCTTTAAATGATAAACAGTGGAGAGCCACTAGAAGTTGTTCAGACCTGGAATGGCATGATTTTATTTAACTTCTGAAGAGACTGCTTGAATGGCGTTGTGGGGCGCAGAATGAATGGAGTGGAGACTAGGGCAGGGAGATCAGCTGAGGGGTCATCGTTTTGGGAGGAAGAACTCAGCAGAGAGAAAATGAGTGCCTGAATTAGGCAGTGGTGGTGAAAAATCAGAATGGGAGAAGGATTTTAGGGTTTTGTTGAAGTAAAATCAGTAGAACTTGGGCTCAATCAGGTATCAGGAGAAAGGAAGGGGAACAAAGCCTGACTTCTGGGCTTCTGGCTTCTACAACCATTTAGTGAAGGTTTCTTTAATGGCAGGCAGGAATACAGTTTTAGAAGGTCTGGACTGGAGAGACATTTGGGGGAATCATCCCCTGAGTATTGAGAGTTAAAGACATGCTAATGGTTGAAGCTAGCCAGGAAGACTGTATACAGTTAAAACAGAGAAGGGCCTGGGAGGTGCCAGTTTGTAGATATGTATTTGTCAAAAGTGGAACTAAAGGAAAGGTATATGGTTGAATGAGCTTAAACCCAGCATGAGCTTTAAAGAAGAAACTGTGAGTTATTAACATGACCTTGCTGTTCTGCATCCAGAATGTTTTTATAAATAGGAAGAGTCATGGGTTTTATTTGATTTATTATTGACACCCTCTTTGACTCCCTAACGTAAAATCACTTCTGTCTAACTACCCTCCTATGTATTTCATCAGAATTTGTTAAAGACTAATTGAATATAATGGAAAAGTACTTTGAATTGCATGGAAGAAAAAAAATCACAAAAATCCCAGCATTACCAAATAATTATTAATGATGACATACTATGAAAAAGTAATCCCATGGTAAGAATCTTCAAAGAAGTGCCATTTTTATGTACAGTACTTGCATAAATATAATACGGTTCCACCTAAAAGGCTTGTAATGGTTTTAGAAAGTGTAAAAGCTGATGAGAATCAGTGTAAGCCACCACCAACTACCATTTCCCTCATTAACAACGAAATAATGATGCAAAAGGTCATTTGAAATGTTGGAACAGTTGAACATCTATCAGTTGGCTCCCTGGATTAACCAGTGTTTTGCATTCTGATGCCTAAAATTAACAGCTGACAGGCTGTTCCAGATTGGTGATCTTCAAATTTTTGCTCATGAACCCTCTGCAAGAATTTTGAAAACCATGTACCCTCTCACATTTTAAAGTTGACATCTTAGATTTTTATGTTTTAAGTCTAAATAGTTGCAAAGGATGTAATATTGATATTTTTACTAAAAAAATATAGTATTACTTTTAAGGTCTCCAGTGGAATATAAATCATAGAGATTTGATTCTCACTATCATCTTTTTTAATACACAAATAAGCTATTTTTTAACTGGCAGAAAATTTACTTGTTTCTTTTCTTTTTAACTCATTTTCCATTTCACTTTCTCCACAGAACTTTATCCTAATGTAATATATTTATGATTAAAATGTTTTTTTACCAATCACCATACTTCTCTAAAACACATTTGTACATTTAAATTAAAATATTTTGCATTTCCTTTGATCATGTAATCCTGACTGCTTAATTTTTTTTTCTGGTATGAGTTATACTTACAGTTACTAGTAGTAGATATTTGTTCAACACAACATATATTCATTAAAAGTCTAATGAAGAAGTGAATACAAAAAATAAAATTTTCTTAAAACCACAACAATGAGATTGAGCAGCTTGTAAAAATGCATTTATCTTTTGATGAATATTACATATTACTAGAATGACACTATTCAGCTTCAATTTTATTTATTTTCTTTAATGGAAAGAAAACTTTGTAGTACTGTTTTCACAAGAGATAACATGTCAGATATGACATATTACTGTATCTTCAAATATTATTTCTAGGTTTTCTTCCAATTTTCTTGAAACCAAAGAATTGGAAACCACTCACAAAAGAATTGTTTCTATTCAATATTTGGGGTCATTCACTGTTTACTACACCAACACTGATCTTCCTAATTGACACCTTGATTGCCACCCTGGAGGGCTTTCCTTCCTGGGGCAATTCACAGGAAGACAGATAAAGCATGCCTCTTTTCTTAAAGTGGGTGAGAGTGGTTTGGGATGCTGACCAAGAGAACCCAGTCTTCCCAACAGTAAATATATTCTCCGATCACTTGGTAGGAGAGAGAACACAGTAGAAAGTGTACATAGAAGTTGAGGAGTGTAAAAATGCATTATTTCTATGAAAACTAAGTTAATTGCTTTGAAAAAGCTAAGTTGCTCTTAAAATTGATGACAAACTAGGTGCTGCAAACACTACAAAAGATTGAAAATATTTTTTAAATGTTAAAGAGTATGTACTTCCTTTGCTTAGTAAATAAGCTTAAATTCTTGTTTTACTTTAAATCACAACTAAATATTTTGTATAATACATGACCTATGCAGTGATAATTTACACTTACTGAGAGGTTACCATGTGCCAGGACCTGGCCTGATTAATTTGTTTGTATTCGTTCATCTTCATGACAGCCCCATGAGGTGAATATCTTTTCATCCCCATTTTACAGATGTAGAAATTGAGATACAGAAAAATGTAATCTGCCCAAGATCACATAGCTAATAAAAGAAACAACCAGGCAGCCTTTTTATGTTGCAGGGGGTGGTGGTGGGAACAAGGTCTCACTCTGCCAACCAGGCTGGAGTGTGGTGGCAATTTTGGCCCACTGAAACCTCTGTCTCTCCGGCTCAGATAATCCTCCCTCCTCAGCCTCCAGAGTAGCTGGGACTACAGGCATGTGCCACGACTCCCAGCTACATTTTTTTATATTTTTGGAGAGACAAGGTCTTGCCATGTTGTGTAGGCTGGTCTTGATCTCCTGTACTCAAGCCGTCCTTCTACCTCTGCCTCCCAAAGTGCTGGGATTACAGGCGAGAGCCATGGCACCTGGCCAAAGCAGTCTTTCTTTGGAGTCTGTGTTCTTAATAAGTAAGCCTTTCCTTTAAAACTTTAACCTAGATTACATTTATATCTTGAGTTAAAAATAAAATGTGTAAAGTCCATATACACAACATTTTTTTTATGGTTTTCCTCTTTAATAGCTTTTTTGGTTAACTGACCAAGCATTGTGTGTACTAAGCGGTCTTCCACTAGACTGTAAGTGTTATATAATAACAGTAACAGTCTTATAAACTATGAGCCGGGAATGATGTAGGACATCCAAAAACTGCTTAGTCAATTTGGTTACAAAATCATCATAAAATGGTGGAAATGGATGTTTAAAAGTTTTAAGGAACTCGAAGTAGATTTTTCAACCAATTTTTAACAAAATGTTACATATTTCTCTCATTTCATTATGCCTTTGAAAAACAATTCTCAGAATACCTTTAGGCATGCAACAGAGTAAGATTAACAATATAAATATCAATGTATTTTAATTAAACTCTTGTGAAACTTCTAATGCAAAACACCTAGTACTACTTATGTCCTCTCCTACCCATCTGCCTCTCCTTCCAAAACTCCCAGTTTCCATTTTGTGTATCTAAGACGTACAGACCATGAACATCTGCATTTTTCTTCCTTTTTATTATAAAGGAATCTCAAGCTCTCTCCTCTATTTCCTTAAAGTTACCACATCATTCCAAAATAAATTTAGCTTGATCAAGTTTAACATTTAAATTGCAAATGCAAATCTCTATTCAAACATCTACTACAGTCCAGACTCTCTATTAGACTCTGCAGGCAGGGTGGTGAGCATAGGAGACAGTGCCAAGTGAAGGAGAATGTGCTTCCTCCCTCACAGATCCTATAGTCCAGAACAGGGTGTAAGCAACTGACCCACAATCAATGTCCAGCGAGATAAGTGATACAGGAAGGGTGGTGGTCACACAATGTGAATGGGACCCTGGGAGTTGTGCTACTCTGCAGACTCCATTGATGAGCCATTGAAAACTCAGCCTTTGTGCTGTAAGTCTCTGAGGCTCCCTGTTGGCTGAGTGACTTTCTCAGCTCCCTCGGTGACTGGCTGCATGATTGAAATTGGTGAGACTAACCAATGGGCATTTGCTATTTAACCTTCCAAGTGGCTGTAGCTGACTATAGTGCTTTGGTCTGCTTCAGAGTTTTCCCTCTGAGATGAGATGAGGGCTGTGGAAATACAATTCTTCATGGTATTTCCTTCTTTACCCTTGTGGGGAATGAGAGGATATTTCTGTTGGTTTCCTGTACCCCACCCCTCCATGGCTTTGACAGCACTTGCTGCTGCTGCTGTGGCTTAGAAGAGAAAAGAACCATGGGCAGCAGGAGAACAACTCCTTTCCTTACCCAGATACTTAGCCATCTCTATTGCTGGGTTATTAAAAAAGAACCTTGTAGGCTAATAAAGAAAATGGTTCAAAAAGGAAGTTCCTGTGGCTACAAAACAGAGACGTCTGCATAAACTAGTCTTGAAAATTTGCCTTATACTTTAGCATTGCCTATATATAAACATTTATGATTAAAAAGTTCAGAAGTCCTCTTATAACCTGTATCACCTCGGCTGTGAAACTGTGAGAACAGATAGGAAAAGCAAAAGAAAGCAGAAGTGGCTTGGTGGCTCTGGCTAAAAGCCTTAGGACTGACTTCCGAAGGAGATGGGCAGAGATATAAATCTCTGTACAAGGGAACTTGTCAACTTCAGACTCCACATGGACTGAGGCTGACGTCCAAGAAGTTGTATCTGGGTGATGGGGGCATGCAGCAGGGGGAACGCAGTGGGAGTAGTGGTATCCTGGGAAATGTGTGGATTTTAGAGGCAGACAGACTCGAATTTAATTCCTGCCTTTGCCATTTAATAGCTGTGTGACCTTGGACAAAAATTAGCATCTTTAAAGCTCTTCACTTTTCTCATGATGTTATTGTGCGGAGGAAATGAGACGTGTATAGAATATTAGACCAATGACTACATTCCATTAATTTCAGTTCTTTCCATTTCAAGTAAGCTGAATGATTTCCCGAGATCACATCCATTACGTGGAAGCCAGTTTGGAGCTGGAAGGCAGACTCAGTTCTCAGTCTGGAGTGTGCTCATTTCTCATGTGCTCAGTAACCTGCTTCTGCCAGCTGCAGCAGTGACCTGCTTTCTCCCATCCCTCAACTCCTAACACATTTCCTAAAAACAGAGTGACAAACATCCATGTGAAACATCCATGAATTTACTGAAATTTGTGGTGAAAAGGCAGAAAATGCCCCCACGGAAGATTTATGGGAGCAAGAAGCCCTTCTGAGTACCTGTGCAAGACCCCAGATCTGTTTTTTACAATAGAGTAGCAGCTCCTTTGTCCTGGTTCCGTAAAGCTTTGTGATAATTGACCTGTGCACATTTTGAAAAGGGCCACCCTGCCATTATTGCCGTAGTAACTAATAGTTATTTGTGTATTGATAGTAGTTATTGTTACTTTGATCTTTTCTGAAAGCATTTCATGGAAGTTTGTCAGACTGTTTTGGTGCCACCACATGGAGCCCACTAGGTTGTCTTTGATGATAATCAAGATGTCACTAATGACTTCCTCTGTTGATTTTAAACCTCAGTAAATTGTTCGTTATCCAACTGAAACCAACAAAAAGGTATAGATGGCCAGGAGTGGTGGCTCATGCCTATAATACCAGCATTTGGGGAGGTGGAGGTGGGTGGATCATTTGAGCCCAGAAGTTCAAGAACAGCCTGGGCATCATGGCAAAACCGCATCTCTACCAAAAATACACACACACACACACACACACACACACACACACACACACACACAAATTAGCTGGTCATGATGGCACGCACCTATAGTCCCAACTACTAGGGAGGCTGAGGTGGAAGACTGATTGAGCCTGGGAGGTAGAGGCTGCAGTGTGAGCCATGATCATGCCACTGCACTCCATCCTGAACAACAGTCAGCCCTGTCTCAAAAACAGAAGAAAATGTACAGTGCTCGCTCTGTGCAAGAAACGGACGGAGTCACTAAAGAACACAAAGATGAGGACAGCATGGTTACTGCTGACCAGAACTTTACAGGTGGGGAAGAGGAGTAGACGTGCACTATACATGGAAAACTAAAATACAAAATGGTACAAAAATTGTATCAGCTGTTGGCACAATAATGCTGAGTAGCAAGCCACCCTAGACTCAATGGATTAAAACCTCAGTTATGTACTTGTAGGTTGGTTGGGGCTGGGTTGATCTAGTCTGGACTTGGCAGGGCTGGCCTTCAAACTGCAGTTTGGGTTCAGGTTCACTCCTCATGCCTCTCGTCTACCTTGATCAGCAAGCCAGCCAGGCGTGTTCTGCTCATAACAACAGCAGAAGTGCAAGAGGGGCAAACAGAAACCTGTGATGCCCCTTGAAACCTAGATTCAGAACAGGCACGCCATCGTGTCTGTCCAATTTTACTGGCTTAAGCAAGTCCCTTGGCCAACCCCTGCAACAACTGGTGGGGAAGAATACTCTACCTCTAGAGGGAGAAACTACAATGTCAGTTGATAAAGGGGTTGGAGACAGGGAGGAGTGAGAAACGGGGAAGAATGATTTAGCCTTCCACAGTAAAATAATAAAAGCTCAAAGCATTAGGGGGCATGATAGAGAGATTAATTAATTTTGATGGTGGAATCAGTGTTACCTTCTGGAGAACATGGCATTTGAGATAACCTTGAAGAGTGAGTAGAATTTCAATAAGCCAAGCTGGGGGTTTGGACATTCTAGAGAGAGCCAGTACCACAAAGAAAATCATAAGCAATACTGACTTTAATAAGATGATGAAAAATTTTATGGAGTGGCTAAAACCCTAGAGCAGGGGATCATTGGAAGGTGGAAACAAAAACCAGAAAGGCACAGATTAGCAGGTTTTAAACATTGTGGGTTCATTTGAGAATTCATTGAACGCTCTGAAGCTTTATCCTAGAAAAATACACCTTTGCACACTTACACATTTGTATGCAAGTTCAGCCCTGTAAATATGTGAGGGAGGAGCAGACAATTCTAGATGGGAATTAGCTGATGAATGGCCTTGAGTGACATGCCAAGAGGTTTAGCTTTCATTCAGCAAGTAATATAGAGTCATCAAAGATTTTTGGTTTATAGAGGGAGCAATGTTATGATGAGAGCTAAATTTCAGCAGGATCGCATAGGAGGCAGTTTGAATAACTGATTAAAGAAAAAAACTAGTGGTAGACCAGCTATCCAACTGGTAATAATCCTAACAAGAGGACAGAACCTAGGAAAAGGGAGGTAAAAAGCAGGGAATGCATTTGCAAGAACTTGCAAAAACAGAATCAAAAGAATCTAGAATTCAGACTGGCAAAGAGGAAGAGGGAGGCAGCAAAGGTTTTTGTGCACATTCTCTCAAATCTCACAATGCCCTAGGAAGCAGGTATTACTATTCCCATTTATAGCTGAGAAAGTCAAGTTATGAAATAAGTAGCAAAACAGAACTTCAACCCAGTTTTGCAGCCTGCAGAGTCTCTGCTTGCCCCATTTTATCCTCCCACTAAAGTATAAGCTTCAGGATTGCAACTCTGCATCCCCAGTGCCTGGCACAAACTTGTACATAGTAGGAACCAATGAATGTTTACAGAAGAAATGATAAAATGAGTAAGTGGTACTGTATGTGTGAATGGTGTTGCAGCAGAGCAACCAGAGAGTTGAACATCTTCTCACAGTGGTACATAACAGCCCTGCTGTTGGTGCAATGACCATGAAGTGATGGGTGGACTACAGTTGGACTTAAAACATTTCACACATGTATTTTCTACTTAAATCTTTCCCTGCCAAGGTTTTACATTAGCTAAAAGTGTCAGAGAGGCTTGAAATACTGGAGTTATTTAAAGAGTATAGAGTGCCTTTGCAACTTAAAAATGGAAGTGTGATAAAGTTTAAGCAGTGTTTTAATTGGCCTTTCTTAGCTTTCCTTGAGGCAGATAAACCAAACCAGCAGAGGAAGCTGACAGTGAATAGCAGCAAGTAACACATCTTGCTGAGCAGCACTTAGGTATTGTTTCTGACAGCATATGCCCTCCATGTAGAATTTAATATAAAGCTCCTTCAGTAGATTAAAACTGATGAATATTATAATCCCAGTCTGAATAGATTCTTGAGTTCTTGTTTTCAGATTTTAGGAACAGACGTGCAATCCCAAAGATAGAGAACAGAG
The DNA here is from genome assembly GCF_001604975.1 of Cebus imitator. NCBI lineage: Eukaryota > Metazoa > Chordata > Mammalia > Primates > Cebidae > Cebus > Cebus imitator. Next base: position 5,512,212 of record NW_016107337.1, read on the forward strand.
ACCAGTGCCAAAAATGTAACTATTTTGCTTGAACTTGTTAAGTTATGAACAAAAACAGTTTCAAGGACTTAACATGTATTAGTTGACGTTTTCTGAACATGCAGTTAGACATCTATCCAAAAACTCTTTCTGTGGATCAGGTCCTGACATCATAAGCTTCCTATACACAGTCAGTATCAGTTGTAATCTTTAGGAATGGTAAATGTCTTCTAAATACTTGAGCTCCAGGTGCTAGAAGGCTAAGAGCTGTCTCAGGATGATCCAAGGACAGAGAGTCACAGATGAACTATCATTCCTTTTGTCCATTGCTGATTTCTGTTTAAGTGACCTGATTTCCTTTGACCCTATCAAGAGGAAGAAGTGCTTTAGAAAGCAGGCTGGGCAGAAGATAGATCCTGCTAAGTGTTGGAGAAAATTTAAACGTTTCTTGACCTGTGAGCACCAAGATCTTCGAAGTTAATTCCCATAATTCCAATATGTCACATGACTTGATTTAATGCTCCTCTATGTGGTGTCTGTGATGAAGGATAAAAGTAATTAGATAACGTTAAGGGAGCCCCTCCAAAGGGGTTGGTAGAACAGGAGTCACGAGGGGTCCATCTGTTCACCTGTAAATGAGACTCAATAATTCCTTTTTTTTTTTTGAGACGTAGTCTAACTGTGTTGCCCAGGCTGGAGTACAGTGGCACGATCTCAGTTCACTGCAACCTCCGCCACCCAGGTTCAAATGATTCTTGTGCCTCAGACTCCCAAGTAGCTGGGATTACAGGCATGTGCCACCATGCCTGGCTAATTTTTATATTCTTAGTAGAGACAGGATTTCACCATGTTGCCCAGGCTGGTCTCCAACTCCTGACATCGGGTGATCCACCCACCTCTGCCTGCCAGAGTGCTAGGATTACAGGCATGAGCCACTGCGCCCAGCCCAGACTCAATAATTCTTAACCTGACTTCATATTAGAGTCTCCTGGAGAGTTTTTAAAATATCAGTGCCCTAGCCCTACCCCCAGAGATTATGATTTAATTAGTCTGGGTTGGAGCTGAGCATCTATATTTTAAAGTTCTCCGAAGGAGCCTAATGTGCAAGAAGTTTTGAGACATGCAGGATCAGACCAATCTTATAAGCGAGACTCTGGGCAGTAGAATAAGAAACCTCTGGCCCCACCTGCTTCCTTGGGCCTCTTGCTCCCACATAGCCTCACATCCCCAAAACAGAAATTGGAAGATACAATACAGAGGGCTTAGAAATATGCCACTCCAATCCAAATAGCAAAATCACTGTCATAAATAAGTTGCTGCCAGGTGATATTGTCCCAAGGCACTGAGCTCTCTAGAACCTGCTCTGAGGCTTCCAGAGCCCCCCTGTTGGATCTCAGTATCTTTCTCATAAGAAAAAGAATAAAGTGCTCACTTTGGGGAGCAGCAAAAACATCCATTTCCAGGTAGTGTAAAATTGAAAACAAAGGACAAGGGCAATCTAATTCGTATCTGGTGTGGGCTTATACATTAATAGTGTCCTAGAAATGCATCCTGTATTTCTGCTCAGGAAAATAGGGAAGCGATTTATTTTTTTGCAATATTATCTCATTCCCTGTTCTATCTGAAAGGTATCAGTACCTGAATGCAGAGTATACTTATTTGGCCTGTATTTTAATGAGTAATGTAATTTGATGAGTCAGAGTTTTGGTTTTTGCAGCCAAGAAGTATGATCCGTTTGCATCCATAATTCTTTTTAATCTTAGAAATCACTATTGTTTCCATGGAATCAGTTGAATTGATGCATATTAAACCTGACTTCTGCCTGTGCACATGGAGGCAAAATGGCAGAAAAGAAAGATTAGTGTTGATAGAGTGATTTTGTGCCAAACAAAATATTTATACTGAAAGATCACAATCCAGGCCCTCCCCCTTCCCCAACCACTGCCGCCATATGACTTAAAATGGGACCAGTGTGTTACCTACAATTGCACTTGTAAGATGACTTATTGGTCACATAGAAACTACTGGTCACTAAGAGAAATTCAATTTTGAAGCCCTCTTTTCTTGAAGAAAACTGCCAATGTAAATATGTGAAGCTGGGAAGGAAAAGATCAAAGGCACATAAAGGAGCCCCGCTGAGGAGATCATTAGAGCGTTCAGTAATGCCATGGAATGACTCATGCTTGCCTAGAGGTGCCAAGAGCTTCCTGGAGGTTGCTAATACCACCTCAGAGCCTTGGTAGTAGTCAATGGTTTACTGATCAAGAAGGAATTAAAAATAATATCAAACAACAATAAAAGGAAGGTTTGATACTCAAATGAACTTTCTAAGTCTCATGAACACAAGAATCTTAAGAGGCAAAAGTTTTGAATAGGGCAGAATTTTTCATTAACTCTTTCATTTTGTTCAACAAATATTTATTGGATGCTACATGTCAGGCACTGTTTCAGCTCTAGGAATATAGCTGCTTTTCATCAGTATTGATAGATTTTCATCTCAAGAGGTGATCAAGAATCAGGAAAAGGTTTTTCCTCTGGTATATTTTATTTCCCTTCACCTCAGTGGGACTCCCTGCTAAGTCAACTATTACTCTGATTTGGCTCTACACATTTTCTGCAAGAAGGCACTTGTTACGGAGAAGAGGAGCATGTGTATAATGCTGTGGCTGATGGTGAAAGACTGTGGGCCAGCACCCAAGACAGCTGGTATTAAGTATACAGGAAAAAGTAGCAGCAGTGTTAGCATGCCCTCTGTAATGTAACAAGTTAAAGTAATTATTTTAGGATTGCAATGTATTCTTCTAGAACACAAAGCAACCCATCTCTGTAGTGCATGCCTCTGAGGGATACTGAAAAGGATGTTCTCCTTGATACCAGCATCAGATACAAGGAGGGTGCTGTGAGCCATTACCATCACTGCTTCCCCTTTACCCACATGCATATTTATATCCTCAGAATTATAATAGATGAATCAGGCATAATTTGCTTTTACAGAAGTTGTATAGTTCACGTCGTGTTTTGTGGCCCCACCCTTTTAATTTCTCCAGCATAAAAAGTAAAAAATCTGAGCCTCAATAGTTGGTAGTTTCTCCTATCCCCTGGAAAACCTTATAAAACAATCACACTGGTCTTGTGCCCTTTAGCATGGGACCACTTAAAGACAGGTCATATATTTTAAGCTCCACAGATACTCTCTCAAGTTTCTTTAAAGCAGTGAGTCTTTAACCTGCCGGAGGTTATGGATCAATTTCAAAGAATCTGTCAACCCACTGAAATAATATACAAAAATTTTGTTGCATCTATCTATACATTTTTCTTCCCTGACACAGTTTACACCTGATCTCCCATTCATAGGTTTCTCTATTCTTAGTGGATTTGACAGAAACATCACTAACCCCAATATCCATGAGACTGCTACCATTTGCCACTGTTGACTCCTGTTGCCACTGCTGCTACTATCAGAATGATCACTGCCATTGGGACTGTTTTCAATGTCCATTTTCCCTGTGACTGCTTAGCTGTAGTCTCTGACATCTGTCACTAGAAGTCTAGAACATGCAGAGCTGTTGAACCAATTATGGCTGGAAGTACAGTAGGAACCACCATGGGATAGTATCAGGAAGCACTGTGTTAGCCTAGTCCTGAGATTCTTGTGCCTATTTGCAGTGCCACGGTATACCCCAAGCTTGCCCTGCTGGGCCTCCTGTGGCCAGGCTGACCCAGTGACCACAGGGGGTGTCACTGGCCTCCAGCTTTTGGTACTCCTGTCTCTCAGAAGAACTAGCCCTATGCTAAACTGCAACTCACATGCCTGGTACCCTCTCTACTTGCCTAATTCTTGCCAACCTCCCTCCCCAGTATACTAGCTAAAAACATTGTCCTATTCAACCCGAGAAAGCTGCTTGCAAACAAATGTAAAACAAAACAGACAATCACTGTCTTAGTCTGCTCAGGCTGCTATAACAGACTTGTGGCTTAAACAACAGACATGTATTCCTCACAGTTCTGGAGATGGGGAAGTCTAAGATCAAAGTCCTAGCAGATTCAGTTTTTGGTTGAAGGCCCTCTTTTCTTCCTTGCTTGCAAGTAGCCACCTTTTGCTGTGAGCTCACACAGTAGGGAGAGGAGGCTCTGGTGTCTCTTCCTCTTATGAGGCACAAATGCTATCCTGGGGCCTCTACCTTCATGACCTCATGGAAACCTAACTACCTCCCAAAGACTTCATCTCCAGATACTATCATGTTGAGGGGCAGGGCTTCAACATGTGAATCTTGGGGAGATGTAATCACTGTCATAACATACTGTAGTGCCCAACTGCCTGGATGGAAATCCAAGCCCCACCGTTTACTTCACTTTACCTCTCTGTGGCTCAGTTTCCTCATCCCTAAAAAAATGAAGACAGTAATATTGACCTCATAGACTTATGAGGATTAACTGAGTTAATGAATATACAGGCTGAACAGTGGCTGACAAATAGGAAATGTTGCATGAATGTTTACTATTATTATTTATTTAAAGAGGTTGATCATACCGTGGGTTTGACCTGGTAGGACCAAAACCCAAACAAGTTAATAACGGTAACTCTTGGGCAAATATTGGAGTGGCCCTTGAACAGTTCTGGAGATAGGAAGTCACCCCAGAGGCTTTATTTAACCTGACCATCTTATTCCCCTTTACCATGACAGGAAGTGCCCCCTGGGCTGGGCAGGAAAAGTATATTAAACAGACAACTGCTCCTCAGGGAAGCTGGCAAAGATGTCTAGCCCAGGGATTTTGGAGCTTTGCTTCAAAGATATGAGATCCCAGGGACAAAAACTGCATAATCACCAAAAGGAAATAGCATTTGTGGAGGGGATGAGAGTGCACCCCTGGGATCTCCTTTCAAGCGAAGCTGCTGCTGCTGCAGGAGCATACTGATGGACAGCCTCCTACTGCTGCTACTTCAGCTCCACGGCAGCCACCGAGGCCATCCTCACTGGGGCTGCTCCTCTCCAAGGTCCTAGCACAGTAGAGCAGGCCATCCTGCCTGACACAGGACTCCTCTAACTGGCAACCTTTTCTAAGGATGCCTCATCACCTTGGGCTGACACTTTCTTAGAACTGCTCTGAAGTTCTTCCCACCCAGTTCTTCCTTTTTCACAGGGGTCAAACCTGCTTGGTGGTCTGCCGGCTCTCCCTACCTTCCCCAGCTCTCACCCACCATCCCTTATAGGCACCTTCCCCAACAAGTCCCTTATAGAGCAGATCCTGTCTTTGTGTCTGCTTCTTGGAAGAGTCAAACTGACTTGCCATTACTGCTTCTGAACTTTTAGAAGTTTTTCCTGCTTACAAAGGAAAGCAGGTGCTTGCTTCTGTCTGTGGTAGATGAAATTTCATAGAAATAATAAGTAAGAAAAATGTTAATGTTAGTGACATGTCATTTTGAAAGTACTTTTTTCTCTACGTTTTTATAATAATTTTCAGTTGGGTCACCTTCCCATCAAATTTCAAGTAAATCCCAGTTCTATAGTCTATGTGCTTGCTAACACCTTATCATAAGCTCAGGGGTTGATTTAAAGTATGCAGAAAGTTTATTTTATCAGCCTTCCTAATGATTCAAAACAAAACAAAAAAATGGAAAGAAGACAGGTAGCCATTGAGCTGTTGACTAATAGAGGTCTGTTAGCATTTTGAAATATTTAGAACTTCACAATAGTGTCGAACTGAAAGATAGATTGAATGAGTAATTCCAACATAGTTGAATCAACATGCTATTATAGTAAATGCTCCTATAAACTGCTGCTACACAAGTATGACAACCTAAATGAGCTAAAAATTATTAGCAGAGGTGGAAATTATTATTTATACCTGATAGCTATACAATCATTTTTAGCAATGCTTTTCACATTAAATATTAATTCCAGCATCCTAGGCTTATAAGCCATGGATACTGTTTTCAGAAGACATGTGAAATAATAGCTGCAATGCTTTGCCTTCCCTGGACTGTGGACTTCACTTGGCTTTTGCCTAAGCCCTATTTGGCATTACTAACCTGTATTCATCCACCTCTTATTATAGGAAACTGGATATGCCCTGGCCAGTAGCCACCCAGCCGTGTTACTGATCTGTTGTTATGCCCAGCAGTAACCTTTGCATTGTGCTTCTGGCTGTATCAGATTATTCTGCTTATTCCTTTGGGGAAGTCATGTTCCTTGGGCACAGAGTATACACATCTAGATGTGCAATTGTCCAGCCTGTGAATATTCAATAAATAGATTTGATTTCATTGTGCTTAGATAATTCTATTATGAACAGATTTTTTAAATGATAGAAATACCATTTTCTAGGGACAGGATACCTACATTGAAAGTTCAGATTGATCACTCATCAAGTAAGAGCTACATGCACTGACAGAAACATACATTGGTAACACAATTAAAATATAAATGAAAGAACACAGGAAATAGAGCCAGTAGTGTTATTTGTGTATGAGAATCCTCCAGAGGGCAACATAGGTGCTTCCACCCACTTCCCCAAATCTGGGTATTTCAAGTGTCTTACGAAGAGCATTGACAAGTTTTGGAGCAGGGAATTCTACCTAAAGCAGTACTGTGTACCTGGTAGGTATTACTGAATTGGGGCCTCTTGAATTATATTATTGAAGATTATCTTCAGTAAAAGCCATCTCCAGAAATAAAACTACCAACTATACACACACCCTAGAAAAGAGTACCATTGTCTGGCTCATTGATTGAAACAACTGATTTTTTTATTTTTTATTTTTTATTTTTTTATTTTTTTATTTTTTTGAGGCAGAGTCTCGCTTTGTCGGCCTGGCTGGAGTGCAATGGTGCAATCTCGGCTTACTGCAACCTCCACCTCCTGGGTTCAAGCGATTCTCCTGCCTCAGCCTCCCAAGCAGCTAGGATTACAGGTGCCTGCCACCACACACAGCTAATTTTTGTATTTTTAGTAGAGACAGGGTTTCACCATGTTGGCCAGGCTGGTCTCAAACCTGACCTTGTGATCCGCCCACCTCAGCCTCCCAAAGTGCTGGGATTACAGGCGTGAGCCACCACACCCGGCCAAAACAACTGATTTTAAATGAGGATAAACTGGTTCACTTCTGACCTGTGAAACAAAAGATAAATAGTATTTTAATTAGCACAAGTATCAGGCTGAACCATATGAAATTGCTATTTTTATAGACAAAAAGATTAATGAAGACTCACAATTTCATATGGTTCAACCTAATAACATAAAACAGGTATCAGTGTAGAGATTATGAGTATATGAGTTGAATTGAAATTTAATTATTCAAAAGCTTTTAGATATAAGAATACTATTTAAAGAAAACCCACAGAGATCCTTTAGAAAGCAAAACACTCTTTTTTAAATGAGTAGTAGGTCTATAGTTTAATCTATATATTCTGTTCTCACTAATGTGGACCCACCCCTATATATAAAGGAAATTATTTTCATTATAACATAATTTTAAATAGAATAAGAGAAACATTAAATGTGTGACCTAAAAGGAATTGCACTTAGCTCACATATATGTTTCAATTACAGGAAATTCAGGAAATTACATGTTTTTCTTTCTTTTTTTTTTTTTTTTGAGACAGCATTTTCCTCTTGTTGCCCACGCTGGAGTGCAGTGGCACTATCTCGGCTCACTGCAACCTCCGCCTCCCAGGTTCAAGCGATTCTCCTGCCTCAACCTCCCAAGTAGCTGGGACTACAAGCACATGCCACCACACCTGGCTAATTTTTTTTTTTTTTTTTTTTTTGGTATGTTTAGTAGAGACAAAGTTTCACCATGTTAGCCAGGATGGTCTCAATCTCCTAACCTCATGATCCACTCACCTCGGCCTCCCAAAGTGCTGGGATTATAGGCATGCGCCACTGCGCCCAGCCACATATTTGTCTTAAATTAAAAACAAAGTGATAGGGATGGTCATGCAAACAGCTGTAGTGTGTGGTATAAAGAACCCATTGTGCCTCTGAAGAGGACAGGTCCAGCTGACTGGCCAAGTACTGTTAGACAGTTCCAAAGTCTCCACATTTGTAAAATGGGGAATGACATCAACCCACAGTGGCAGTTTAAAATAGTGTATACGTGTCATGAATATTCAGTAAATATTAGCTATTAGGTGAAAGAAGATGCAGGGTTTTTTTAAAAAAAATGACAGTTTTTTTCTCTTTGAAACCAAATCTGGACCTTAAGCAGCTTAAAATGGGATCAATTCAGTCTACATCGTTCATCGGTTTGTCCCCCTCCTCACAGTATAAGACCGTGGAGGTATCGGCCCTCTCCCAGGTGTATCCAGAAGTGGCTGAAATCTGCAGGCAGGTCCCAGGCAGGCTGAAGGTGAAATAAACCAAGATTTAAAGTTTTAACGAAAAATTCGAAATAACTCTCAGCCTAAAGCATGTGAGCAAATTAGCCCACTTGACTTAAGTCTTTCATTTCTCTGGCCAAGTAGAGCAGCTGCTCCTGAAGGGCAAGGCTGTCACCCAGAGCCCAGGTTCCACTGCCTTTGCAGCACCCAGGCAGAGATGGCTCCACAGCTGCTCTCTGCGGGGAGACACATCCCCACCTGCTCCTCGAGAGCCCAATAGGGGTGGCTGTGATGGGAATGATATGAGTCTTCTCTGTTTGAAAAAACAAAAAGGTAAAATAGCTATAACTGTCACTTTAGCCCATGTTTCAGTCAGTTGCCAACATAATAGTGTTACTATTTCAAGTAAGAGAAGCAGCAGAAATAAGAAATTGTGGTCTTTTTAAATCTTTTTTTTTTTTTTTTCTAAAAAAATAAAGAAAAACAACTAGGGAAAAAATCACCTTATTTTTCTTGCACTGTCAAACAAGAAAACACTAGATTTGTTTTCTCCCAACTGCCCTTATGAAATAACTGTTATCACCATGAAAATGTAGCTGGAAGTTCTTCACATTATTGGGGCTTAAGTGGATTTGAGGCCTCCAAGCAGTAACATAATTAACCCCATCAGTAAGCCTGGAATGACCCAAAGTGGACACAAATGTAAGAGTGAGAGGTGTAATTTTGATTAGTTTTCTTCTTGAGAATAACCGTGACATTTATCAGGTGGACTCTTAACCTGCAGACTCCCCAAATGACACAGGGCACTTCAACCCCATTAGCCTGGGTCCTGCCACCCCTGCACAAAGGGCAGGCTCTGCCAGATGAGGTGCTCCCCAGGACTCCAGGAGTGACTGGTTGACAGCCTGGACAGACAGCAGCCCAGTCAAATGCAGCCCAGCCAGCAGCTTCCTCAGACAATCAAGAGCCCTTTGAGAGTTGGACAGCCTTTTTTAATCTGAGTAGCAGGCCCACACATAGTGGGGGGCAGAGAAGCAAGCAAGGACTTTGCCATCACACAGAGCTAGAAGAAAGAGGTTGGCTGCCCCGGGCAGAAGACAGGGTCTGGGGGCAATGACCCACACAGACATAGAGGCTGATACACACACACACACACACACACACACACACACACACACACACACACAGAGAGAGAGAGAGAGAGAGAGAGATACATGCACAGATATACACAGGACCCAGACACACACACAGACACACACAGGACACCAACCCACATAGACACAAACACAGGTATACACACACACACACAACACCAACCCACATAGACACAAACAGAGGTATACACACACACACACAGGACCCATACACACATAGCTAGTCACACAGATAGAGACATATGCCCAGGACATAAACCCATATGGACACAAACACAGAGACAGACACACATACACACACAAAGGACCAAGATACACATACACACAAGACCCAGACACACACCCAGCACACCAACCCACACAGACATAGACACGGAGATATAACACACCCGTACACAGAGGCACACAAAACACACCCTATCGAAAGAAATTCAGGAATTTGCTGTATTCCCTCTAGTCTTTTTTTTTTTTATCATATGCAACCTCAATGGCAGTCCCAGAAGGGAGCTCTGAGAATTCAAGAGTAAACACTCAGCTCTCCCACTGCATTCCCACAACACGCTTCACACCAGATGTGTGGAAGTTTTCCCCATATATCAAGCAAGCAACCAGTTCTTCAGGGAGCGGGGGGTGTCCTCTAATTCAATTCAAATCTGACACTGTCTACCTGAAGAAGTGTCAGTCCCACAAGAATTCCTCACTTGTGATGCCAATCTCAAGCCCCAGGTGGTTTTACTGCGCTTCTGACGCACTGGCTATAAATCAGGGTTCCCAGGACACACTCCTTGGGTTTGATTAATTTGCTAGAGCTCCTCACAGAACTCAGAGAAACTTACTTCTATTTACCGATTTACTGTGAAGGTTATTTCAAAGGATACAGATGAGGAGATGTGTAGGGTACAGCGTGTGGGGAAGGGCTGCAGTGTTTCCCTGCCCTTCCTGGGAGCACCACCCCCTGGGAACCTCCACATGTCTCGCTGTCTGGAAGCGATCTGAACCCTGTCCTTTTGGGTTTTTATGGGGGCTTTGTTATGTAGGCATGGTTGATTAAATCACTGGCCATTGGTAACCAATTTAACCTTCAGCCCTTTCCCTGCCCCTCCCCCCTGAGGTTGGAGTAGGGGACGTTGCCTGAAAGCCCCAACCCTCTAATCCTGCCTTGGTTGTTCCTGTGACCTGCACCATCCAGAAGTGACCTAGAATCTGCCAGCTACCAGTCATCTCATTAGCAAACAAAAAGACACCTGTCATGGGAGATTCCAAGGACTTTCGGAGCTGTATACCAGGAGACATGGATGGAGGAAGACAAAATACCTGTTTCACAATATCACAGGGCTCACATGCACACCGAGGCCTTTGTGTTAGTTTAAGACTGGCCATGTGACTCCTGGGAGAACATGTTGGCTGCAATCAAAAGCATTAAACCTACAAAGCAAAAAGGCCATCAAGGAATGTTTGAGATGCCTCCCTGAGCTGTGCTTTGCAGCCTGCTCACATCAAGAAGTCCAGCTAATCACACAGAATTGTTTTCAGGGGATTTGAAACTTATTATTTAATAATGTTATTACTGACATTCTAGAGTTCACTGATGTGTCTGTGAGCGTTTGTGAATATAGAATTATCACAGACACTAGAACAAAATCCATTTTGCCTAGATAGGCCAGCAATTTTTAGGGCCAGTAAAAAGAAAAATCATATGAATGATTCATTTAATACTTGAATTTTGAGGAAATAAATCACCAGGTCTAACAAGATGAGAGAGAGTAAGCAGAGGACACCTGTAGAAGTTTTTCAGATACGTGTTCTGTGCTTCCCCCCGCCACTCCTCCGGGACTGTCACCATACTTACTTAATGCTAATTTGTCCACAAAACCTTCAATATGAACTTACCACAAGGCTGGGTGCAGTGGCTCATACCTGTAATTCCAGCACTTTGGGAGGCCAAGGCAGGAGGATCACTTGAGTCCAGGAGTTTGAGACCAGCCTGGGCAACATAGTGAGACCCCATCTCTACAAACATTTTTTTTAAATGTGGTGGCGTGTGCCAGTAGTCCCAGCTACTCAGGAGGCTGAGGCAGAAGGATCACTTGAGCCCTGGAAGTGGAAGCTACAGTGAACCATGATTGCAGCACTGCACTCCAGGCTGAGTGACAGAGCAAGACCCTGCCTCAACAAACAACAAAAACAAAACTTACCCTAAGCAAGGGTCTGTGCTAGAAGCTGGGAATAAAAAGATGCAAGACTGAGCCCTGATCTTTGTAGTGGGGAGGAGGAGGGAGCATAGGCAGTCTAACAACAACACAGCAGTCAGTGCCCCTGGTGCTCAGCAGGTGGAAGGCGGCTTCCAGGAGCAGGATGGAGCTTAGCACAGAGGGTGAGTAGAAGTAGGCCAGTCCGGGAAGAGAAGAAAGCTTGTTCTGAGCAGAGGGCACAGCTCATTCACAGATACAGAGAGGTATGGAGACAAGTCATCTTAGAGAATTGTCTCGAGTTGGAAGAGTTGTCCCTCAGAGGACTTGTGAGAAAATGGATGAAGAGCCAGGGAGACCCAAAGCAGAGAAGGCCAGGTGTTTCCTGCACAGGAGTTTAAGTCCCATGCGAGGGCAGTGGGGAGCCTCCCAAGAATGAATTTCTGCGTCCCCGTTGCTGTTACCAAGCCATTGCCCTCCGCTCTCATGTGAAGCCTCTGCTGCTTTAAGGCTTTTTCCACCTCTCACTTCTTTGACTCTGCTGACATCCTAGTCATTTGCCCTTTATGGAAGCCTTGAGCCACCTGGCTACAATTTTCCTCTCCTCAATGCTGCCATCATCCTGGATGACCTCAGCCTTGCCATTCCCGGCCCAGCGATTTTCACCTCTACCCTGCCTCTGCCCTCTACTCCCACGGCCATAGCTTGGACTCTGCCATCTCTCGGAATTCTCCCACATAGAAAATCTCCATCTCCAATATCTCTCTCCTACTCAGAACCTCCTGGTCTTCCAGCTTGTCCCCTCCTTTATGTCTTCACCTGATTTTGACCCCATCAAGATCTCTGGTTTCTCGCCATTTGTCCCCATGTATTCCCTCCAGCCTTCACACATTGCCCAGTCCAGCCTAAAACCTATGGCTCTCTGTCCAAAACTTTGCACTCTCCGTGCTCTTACTTACTGAACCTGCCTCGCAAAGCCCAGCCTAGTGCTAGCACAGGAGCCCCCCCTCACACTCCCACCCCAGGCTTCTGGAACAGCCATCAGACCCCCTCTCCGGTGACCATCATGACAGGATTAAGCTTTCCATCCTCAGCTGAGCCTCGGTTGCTGCTTGACAAACTTTTGGCGTCCTGCTCCATTTTGTTTCCCAGCGTCCAGAAATTCCACACCTTCAGCACTGCAAAGTCCTCTCCACTCTCCACAGAGAAACTTACCTGCTTCTGAGGAGAGACCTCCAGAAAGAAGCATTGACTTTCCCAGCCCCATACCTATAAGCGTGCTTGCACCCAGCCTGTCTTTGTTCTCCTCACTCCAGGTAGAAGGGGGATTGCTCCTCATTTTGTCTAAAGCTACTTCCATTGGAGCCCAGGACCCTCATCATGGTGCCCCAGTAAAGACCTTGCCCATGTCTCACCCCCTCTCTCCTGTATCTTCAACCTCTTCATCCCTACCAGCTCCTCCCTATCAGCATTTAAATATGCTAGAGTTCCTTTCATCTGAAGAACAAACAGGAAAACACTCTAGCTTCAAAGAACCACGTTTCCCTTCCCTTCATGGCCAAGATCTTTAAAGAGTCCTCTACAATGACTGCCTCTAATTTCTCACCTCCCAGTTTCCATCCACCCCACAACCCACAGCAGTCTGCTTCCACTCCTGCTAAAATCTCCACCTACTTCCTTGCTGCTAATTTCAAGGGAATCAAGTTAAATTCCCTGTCTGTCCTGATCTGGCTTGATCTCTCTGTATCATTTAATGCTGTTAACCTGTTCTTCCTGAAATTGTCTTCCCTCTTGTATCTGTCATCACTTGATTCCTCTCCTCATTTCTTTCCGACCTCTCTGTCCAGTCCTGTTTGGTCCCCTACTTGTAAGTCGGGAGAAAACAGAAGGCTGTTAATAGAGAAGGGCCAGCGGGAATAGGAGCGAGGAGGATAGACAGCACAGGTGGAGGCAGTGGCTTCAAAGAGCAAAATGCCACGCTAACCTCCCTGTGAGACTGAAGCAAGAAGGTAAGAAAGGCAGAGTGTGACAAAGGCTGTGCCTAGAGGTCTCAATTCTCTCTATACTCTTGGAGGAAAGGCCACCTGCTGCTTGGGTTGGCAGGAGCTGAGCCTTGCAGAGAGAGGTGAAGATATGGCAGAATCCTGGCTAGAAGCGGGCAGGTGTGGTGAGTGAGGGCGGGTGAAGGTCCTGCTGAGGCCAAGCGCAGGTAGGATATGTGCCGAGGATGGGCCCGACTAGCAGAGTCGTTCGCTGTTTCCCATCAGCACTGACTGCCCTGGGGTGGGACAGTAGAGAGCAGCCGGTAGGATTCAGCCACGGCTTGGTTCTTCTGGGCCAGTGGAGCAGAAGGCTAGCTAGGCCAGAGATTCAGTGATGCTGGTGAGGGGAGCACCCCGCGGAGCCACCAGGGGACCTGGCTGGAGGAAAGCAGTAGCCAGCAGAAAGCCATTCTAGGTCAGAAGTACTAGCTCTGCTGCCTGGGAGGAAAGGAGAAATCCAAGGACTGGCTGTCCCTGGGAGATGGAGGCACAGATGCAGTGATGGAGAGTGGAGCTAAACAGAAAAGGGGAGGGAGAGTGAGATGGAGCAATGGCAGGTGACTGCCGAAATCCAGGTGGGTGCTCATACTGCGTTCTTGTTTTAATTCGTATTATGGAAGTTTCAAATATACACAGATGTAGAGAGAATGGTCTAATGATTCCCTCAGTACCCATCCCCTGGCTTCAACAGTTGTCAGCATTTTGTCCATCTTACTTCATGTAATCATCCCCAACTCACACTTTTGAGGAAGGGGGTGTGGGAGGCTGCAGTATATGCACGGAAATCCAAGATTTCATGTTATTTCACATGTAAGTACTTACGTAGGTAAAATTCAGGTGTTTATCCTGAGAATGGTTCACTGAGATAACAGTTTTAGGTAAAGGAGGGGGGAAGATAATAATAGCTAGTGAGTGTTTAGTATATGCCAGATATTTTACACATCTTATTTAATTCTTCCAAAACCCTCTGAGGTCTGTATTATTGCCATTCCCATTTTACAGATGAGGAATATGAAGTTTTGTGAAGCTGCAGGATTTGCCCAAAAGCACTCAGCTAGTAAATGGAGGTTTTGGGAATTAAACTGCCGCCTGTCAGACTGCAATGTCTTTTCTCTCCAGCTCTGCACTCTGCTGAATGTTGGCTGGGGGTGGTGGGTTAAGGAGACAACAGTTATGAAGTTGGGATATTGGCTGCCTTCGGTACATCTCCTAGGATCATAATTCTAGGTAGGGTAAAAAATAAAGGCTGTAATTTACGTGCTGAAGTATCTTATAAATATTAGGGAAGAGAGGTGCTGATGATAGGAAGGTCAGTGCCTGAAATAGAAAAGGAAGAACAAGATAAGTGCATGGCCTGTGCCTCAAAGACTCAGGAGCTTCTGCATGAGGGTGAAGGGAGGCAGACGAAAGGCTGACACCCCAGCTGACCTCACCTCGGGTAGAGGGATGAACAACTCCAGTGGAAAGGAGGAGTGGCCTGCAAGAGAGCCTGGGTATGGTAAAAGGGGAGAGGGCGAGGTCATCTGAGGGTCAGTTTGCAATGAAACAAAGGGTCCAGTGGGCAGAGTGGGTACGGAGAAAAGTTGTAGAGAATCCATGAAGCTAGAACAGAAAGCTGGAGAAAGAGGGACAGGAGGGAGTCTTTTCAAAGTTTAATGGAAATTAAAGCAACTACCTAGATTCATGCTACTCAAAGTGTGGACCGCGGGCCAGTGCCAGTCTGCAAGCTCTTTGTTATAGTTCATGTTGAGCCTGGTACAGAAATTAAGAGGAAGGGGATTAGAAATTTTTCACAGGACATTTTTTTTTTGTATTTTACAAAAGTATCCATTATGTATTAACAATTTCTTTAAAATGACCCTTCACCACCAATGGCTTCAGATGTACTGGTGTATATTGCCTCGTGTAGTATGATGTATTAGCTCTGATTTTTCCATCTTGTTTGATCCAGGCCACTGAACACTTTATTGCAGTCAGCAGCTTTCTAATCTTCCCTTAAATTGTTTTTTCTTTTTCCATCAATTTTGATGAATACTGACTTCCCTATAGTCTTAAAAGACATAGCAGCTAAAATTAAATGGAGAAGGTTAATATTTATCACTTTTGCCACAAGATCTCTTTAAAAGGCAAATGAAGTTTTTGTGCAGTATTTAATAGTTACTGAATCTGGTTTTCCACACTCTTAGTAAAAGCTTTCCCAGAATTCCAAGATTGGGGATGATTATTGTAGCCTTTTCGGTAAAAGAGATTTTGTTTTCAGATATTATTCCTTATTTTAAGACTATCATAGTTTTTAAAAGTGACTGAACTCAGTCTAGACAGCAGATTTCAATAGTTGCTAAGGAACTAGATTAGTGCTAATCTAAGGAATATATTATTCATTTTTATTTCCATTTGTTACTACGGCACTTTAATTGCCAATAAATGTCTTTTATGGCCCTCCAAGGTGTAAAGCATCTCTCCCTTAGCTAGCCACAGGAGACAGTGTTTATATGCACCCTCCAAGCAGGCAGCATTCAGGCACGAAGTAGCTCAAAAGAAGAAAAAGGCTTCTTGCGGCACAAACAATAGCTGGGCTTATAATACAGGCCATAGCTGAGCGCTCAAGGACAGACCAGCCACACCCACCCATGCACGAGACCCGGCCAGGCTGCCTCCGCTGATGCTGCACACTGCGCTGATTACCTCTTCGTGTAGTAGATGACGTCATTCTGCAACCTGCTGCCACAGTCATCAGACAATCAATTCCTCAGATAAAAGATCGGTTGTCAAATCCAAGAAACTCATTTTCCACACAGCAGCCAAAATGAGGTTTTTGAAAAGCTAATCTGATAGCATCTCCCCAACCTTACCCAACCTCTCCCAACCCCACTCCGCTTAAAACACTTCAGTGCTTCCCAGGGCCTTTAAGATAAGGACAAAGCCCTTGCAGAGCATGGAAGGCCCTCCCTGGGCTGCTCCTCCCAGCACACTGCACTTCCTGTTCAGTCTTCCCTTTCCTTTTTAAATGAAGCCTTGCCCTGGCTCTTCCACTGCCCAAAAGCTCTTCTGTCCTCTCAGGCAACGCCCATACTCACTTTCATCCTCAGCCCTGTTCTCCCACTGGCTAGGAGTACCTTGGTAGGTTCACATCAAATCAATACAACTCTTCCTGGCATTTATCAGATTTGTAAGTTTACATTTATTTGTGTGTGTTTGATTAAGGTCTAGTTCTCCAATAGACCCGGAGCCAAAGAAGACAGACTTCATTTTCACAAAGACTGTAATTCCCCTACCTAGCACAGCCCCTAGCACATAGTGCTACAAGAATGAGTATTGAAAGCATAAACTCTGAAACGTAAAATCCAAACAAGCACTCTAGGCTTTGGCTATTTGTGGACAGTCTGGCCAAGACTCATTATGTAATGAGCAATATCTTTGCCAAAGCACTGACTGAAAGCTCTAGTGAGGGACCAGCAGCTGCTTCTCCATGAGTCACTTGCCAGCTCTTACAGAGTAACTTACAAAGTTAAGCAGTTTTTTCATTATCAAGAATAATACACCTGCCTTACAAAAAGAAAACCCACAACTGCTGGTGCTAAACAAGAAAAGCAGGTGAAGTCATCTAATGCTCTCCTCCTTCACGGGGGACACACGCTGCAGGAGTAGTCAGGAATTGGAAGGTTTATAATAGCTGACATCCATGGAACTCTGACTATGGGTGAGGCTCACACTGGTGCTCATGTACTTTTCTCATTTAATCCTCTCACCAAGTCTATGTTTATCCTTCTTTTATAGATAAGGAAACAGAGAGTTTAAGTAATTTTCCCAGGGTTACACAGGTAGTAATGCAGAGAGTGGATCTGAAGCCACATTATCTAACTCATTCTGGAGCCTGTACTCTTCATCATTACTGTTGCTGCCTCTCCTGGAGAGTTCCAGAACACAGCAGAAGTCAAGGAAGGTCCATACACATAGACTGAATAGTACCTCTGCATGGAGGGGCAGTGTCCCTCTTAATCTAATACTTTGAGGTTGAACTGGGACTTTACTCAAAAAAATAGCTGAGCAGCCTACCTCTCATTTCCTACTTTTCCATTATATTTTCCATTTTCACACATTTCTTAAATACAGAGTGATAACCTCACTCCTGGGCTCATGAATGATCCATGGATTTGCTTTACTTATAGGAATACAACAAACCACTCACTCCAGCACACACAGACCCATGGTCTGGCAAAGGCTCTGTCCCCCTTTGCATCACGTTCCTCACATGGGACCCCTGAGCGGTCTCCCAACAAGCCCAGGGCTCGCCAGCTTCCCTTCCTTGATGTGGTTCTCCTGACTTGAAATCCTGTTCATCTACAGAAGCCAGGTCAGCTTCAGGAACAAATCATGTATAGAGTGGCATCGAATACTTCTATTGCAGGTTGAGCATCTCTCATCCCAAAATCTGAAATCTGAAGTGCTCCAAAGCCCAAAACTTTTGAGCACCAACATGACACCACAAGTGGAAAAGTCTACACCTGACCTCAGGTGGCAAGTCACGGACAAAACACAGACACACAACACACAATTTGTTCAGCATCCCCTAGGGTAAGATAAACTTACCTCAGGCTATGTGGGTAACATATATATGAAACATAAATCAATTTTGTGTTTTCAGTATCTTACATTATATTTATGCAAATACTTCAAAGAAATCTGGCCAGGCGTGGTGGCTCATGCCTGTAATCCCAACACTTTGGAAGGCTAAGGCAGGCAGATCACCTGAGTTCAGGAGTTTGAAACCAGCAAGGTCAACATGGTGAAACCCCATCTCTACTAAAAATACAAAAATCAGCTGAGCGTGGTGGTGCATGCCTGTAATCCTAGCAACTCAGGAAGCTGAAGCAGAAGAATCGCTTGAACCCAGGAGGCAGAGGTTGCAGTGAGGCAGGATAACACCATTGTACTCCAGCCTGGGTGACAGAGCAAGACTCCATCTCAAAAAAAAAAAAAAAAATCTGAAATCCAAAACACTTCTGGTCTCAAACATTCTGGGTAAGGAATACTCAACGAATATTTTTAAATAATTCCAAATATTATTAAGTTCCTTAATAAGTAAGGCTGGAGGCAAGATTAATTGAAAAGGTAAAAAAGCCTTTAATAAATGTGATTACTAAGGTTTTCAGTTGTAGATTCAGATTCCAATTAGGAGAGAATATTTAATATCACCTCTAGTGGTTTGTTTTTCTCAACAACTCTAAATCTACCAGAAGGGCTTTGCAGCAGTTTTCTCAAAGTGTAACAAATTCTACTTTGTATATCATCTCTTCATGTTTAATTATAAGGATTTGAATTTACAACAGCAATTAATCAGTAATTAGATAGTACTGTACCAAAAGAAATTAAACAAAGATAAAACAAAAACACAACTTAGCACAAGGCCATATTATCTGGTAATGTTACATGTAGCATGATTAAAATATTCCCTGAGAAATACAGGTTAACTGAGTCATTAGTGATATATTCCTTTGACTTTTTTGTTGTTATTAGTGATTTCCAGTGCCAGCAGGAAACTTAAAGGTAATCCAAATCCAAAAACACTCTAATTATACTAATTATTCCATTTTTATTCTTCATTATAAATCTCTTTATTATGCTCGATAATTATTTTGAAATGTAGTGGTAGATTTTTACAATGCAAAATAAATGTATATTTTATAATGATGGCATTCTGTATTGATTGTCATATTTAAAGAAAACACATAAATCAGTATTTGAGTTAATTATCAATTAGACCTCAAAAACAAAATGTTCACCTTAGGTGTGGAAAATCAAAAAAGATACAAAGCAGATTGAGAGAGGGGTGAAAAGTTCCCTGAAACCAAGACATAGAAGAGATAAAAAGGCTATTTAGCAAGTCATTGTAGGAACCAGCGGAAGAGGCAAGGGGACCCTCTCCTTACCAAGTCATGTGATTCCCCTGTACCAGGTGCACAGGCCTCCTATCCTTGTTCTTAAGCCTTTGGTTAGTAAGGGAATAAAAGCAGACTGGCCATTGGGAAGAGAAGTCAGCAGCCCTCCTAATTCAGTCTTGGAAGAGATGTGGGCAGCAGCCAGCTGAGGTGTGCCCCACTCTGGGTGATGCTGGAGCTGGGCTCTGGGAAGGGGAGACAGTTGGAGAAGCCCCAACGTGGATTAGTGGATATATAGCAAGCTTTTCTCCTTGCAAAAAGGTATTTTTTATCCCTTTATTTATCCTGTGACCAGCATGACATGGGAAGACTGAGCCAACAAAACACTCAGAATTACCTGAAGGTGCTTTGCATTCTTTCCCAGGTGCCATTTCAAGAGGCTTTGTCTGTGTAAGAAAATGGCATTACCTTTACTCCTAAGTACAGGGATCTTGTAAACTGTAAATACTATATAATCTTTAAATGGTATGCCAAATGAATAAATGTTTTTCCCCCTAAGTGTATGAAGTTGTCTTGAAAACTTCTGTATGGAGTGAATTTCATTGTGCACTCATAAGCTTGCTTTACAGAAGTATTTTAATTGTCAGTTTCTGAAACAAGTAATTTGTCTTTTGATAGAACAATTTGCTAAAAAAGAGCAAAAGGTACTTTGAGAAGAATTATTGAAGAAAATTTCAAAGATTTCCATCTCTTGGTACCTTGGATTGGAAGAATAAGCTTTGTTTAATAATTTAGTGTCATGGTGGACATCAGAGAGCCAAACTGTAATAATTTTTGTAACTTCATGATGAAATTAATGGAGCAGTTCTCCCAAAATTGGGAACCATTTGGTTTTTTCTCCAGTTGAAGAATTTCTCTTTCTCCTGTTTTGTGAGGCAGTGCTATGAAGTTTCTATGTCTAAGAGTTCATTGCTTTTCCAAATTAGACAGCACACCTGTAAATGAAAACCACATTTGCAAAGTGACAATTCATTTGTGGATATGGCTTATTAATCCTCTGTTGGGCTTCTTCAACTGTTCTCTAATTTGAAAATGTTCATCTCTCAGGAGGTGGTACAATTTATTTGATTTCATTGTACGACACAAACTTTTGCCTCTCAGTTTTACCACTTTTGTTGAAATAAGCTTAAACAAGCTGACTGCAGTCACCATGATCACCATCTTATGAACCTTTATTCAGAGTTCACTGGGCAAGACTAATAAACCAGAGCAACCTCTTCACTTTAACAACATGGTCATTATTCTCATGACCTACTCTTTCTATAGTAAGTAGTTTAAAAAATTGTTTTAAAGCTTGGGACTTCAAACACCCCTAGTTGTATTTCTCCTCCAGCTTCTCCCGTCTCAGTAAATGGCTCTAGTCAGTGCTCCAGCCAACAACTGAGAGCTTTCCTTGCTCCCTTTTGCTCATGTCCCAATTCCAAGTGCATCAGCCAGTCCTGCTGGATCTCCTGACACTGTCCCCACCCTAGACCAACCCTCGGTTTCCTCACCTGGACTCCTAGCAGTCATCTCCTAAGTGGCCTCCCTGCTTCTGTTCCACCTTTCTGAAAATCCATTCTCTATATCGCAGCTCAGGTAATTCTATTACAAATATTCATCATATTACTTCACTAGGCCTGCTTAATGCCTTCCAGCAACTTCCCGTTTCACATAGAATCAAATCAAAACACTTTCCATGGTCACCCCATCTGACCAGCTCTGCACCGCTCTCCCCTTCTCACACTCTAAGGTCAGCCTTTAAACATTCCCACACATTCCTGCTGCCATGCCTTTCCACAAGCCGCTGCCTTTGCTTGGGGTGCACTTCCCCGCCCTTCAAGACAGACTCCCCCCAACCTTCACAGTTCACCTCAGATGTCACCGCCTCAGAGAAACATCTCCTGACCACCTAAGATGCAGCCCCCACAGGAAGGATCGTCACGTTAGCCTGTTGATGCGCTTCATTGCACTTGTCTCTATCAGAAATGATTTTGTTCCTTCTAGCTTGTTTGTTTACTGATAAGTGTGTTGCTTCCCACCATCCTCCACGCTCCATGAAAGCAAGAACCTTGCTGGTCTCTTGTTCCCCTTATATCACTCATGGTTGGGACAGGGTCTAGCCCACAGCACACTCTCAATAAACAGTTGTTAGTTAGATGAAGTATGGATGATGGAATCCTTATCTTCCTAATACTGTATGACTTTGACTGAAACACTTAACTTCATGGACTTCAGCTTCCTCCTCTATAAAATAAAGCTAACAGAACATCAGTTGTTCCTGGGAATAAGTTAATGGAGTAAATGCGCAGCAGGGCATGGCACCTTGTGTGACCCATAGCAGATGCAGAGTGAGCAGTCACCAATGTCCCTTCCTGTTTTACAGGAAATCTTCAGAGGAACTAGACATGGACAAGGTGACAGCAGCAATGGTACTAACCAGTTTGTCAACCAGTCCTTTGGTTCGAAGTCCTCCCGTGCGGCCGAATGGTAAGCCCAGGAATATGGAGCTTAGGGAAGGGCCCCTTACACCAAGAGCAGGGCCTCTTTTTGAGGGGTCTCATTCCTGTCAAACGCCATGAACCACTGACCCTCACCCATTAGCAGGAAGCAAAGGGAAACATGGAAGACGTCGAGGCCCCCAGAGCTGTCGGCCTCCTCTTCATCTTCCCAGAGAGCCCACTGCTTTTCGTTCACCCATCCCTCCATTCAACTCGCCTTTTTTGAGCTCCTTCAGTTTCTGCCATGCCAGGACACATCTTTGCAGTACTTGTGTCCCTCTTTTTCCCAGGTAAATGCAGATTGAGCTAATGAATTGTTTTCCCTAGCATTATTTCTGTTTGATTGGGGAGGTAGTTGGATCAAAGAACTCTCAGCTTAAATATGCTTTTAAAACTTTATCCCTGACTCCTTAATGAAATAGAATTATTTAGTCCATTCATTTATTCCACACACATTTATCAGGTACCATGCTAGATGAGTTGAATACCTCATTGAAAAAGTGTCCACATTCCCAGGTAGTATATTGTCTCTTTGAGGAAAAAAGACTACCAATTATAGCTGTATTAATGGCTAGCATTTATTGAACATTACTGTTTGTCAATAAACAAGTACTATGTTTGCTTTATCTCCTGTAATTCCCACAACAATTCTATGAGATGTTATTATCACTATTTTACAGATGAGTAAACTGAGGTTCACAGGGATTAACCGGCAGAACTGAAATTCTCCATATCTTTTTGATTCCAGATTTATTCTCTTAATCACAATACGATTTTGTCTCATATAATCCAATACAATAAATAAGGAGGTCAGGTAGCAGGAGGTGAAGTTAGAGTGACTGGCAGATCTATCAGGAAGGGTCATTTATGGCTGGCTAGGAGTTTGGACTTTATGCTGAGGCTATGGGAGCGCTGTTAAAGTGATTCTAGCCCTGGAAGGTTATGATTAGGTTTACCAGCCAAAAGAAAAACAAAAGGCCTTGGTGGTCACAGTGGAGGCGAATAGGCCATAATCGATACATGTGAAGAATGCAGAATCAAGAGTCTTTGGTGTTGGACAGAGAGGGTGAACAGGAGGGTGTGTCAAGGATGACTTCCAGGCAGTTGGTGTGCTTCAGCAAGGGGAAGACATTCACTGGGTTGGAGACATACATGCAGGAAGAGATCTATTAGCAAATGTTTGGGACAAGAGCTGAGGTCGCTGAAGAAGACAGTAGGGTCAGTTTGAAACATGTTTAATAGGCAGTGCCTGAGGATCATTCAAGGGGCAACATCTGGTGGAGATTTGGGCACATCCTGGGAGAGAGATCTGGGCTGAAGGTACAGAATTAGAAGGCAACATTTTGAATCCATGAGAGTAGATGAGATCACCGTGAGAGAGTTATGTGGAAGCAGAGTGAAAAGAGAAGATGGCCAAGGAAGGAAGCAGTGAAGCTCACCATCATGCAAGGAATTGGTAGTGGGAAAAGAGCCTAGGAAGAGCCTGACAGGCGACCAGAGCGGTAGAGGATAACCAGGAGAGTGTGGTTTCACAGAAACCAAGGGAAAAACATGTTTTAAGGAGAAGTGTCTGATGCTTCAGAAGGTCATTCATTAAAAGGACTGAATTTTGTATCACTGGTGGCTTTGTCAGGAGCACTCCCTAAAGAAGAAAGCCGGATTGCAGATTGCAGTTCACTGAGATGTAATGCACTGAGACCACTGAATGAGACTTACCACCAATGAAAACCTTCTCTCAAAAACCAGCATGGTCAATTATGAGATTGAGATATGGTTCACACACAGTTTGGTTTTAAGCATGAGGTGTTAAAATAAATTTGTTGAACATACATTTAGTCCTCACCAAAAACTTTCTCCAACCCCATTATAAAGGAAAAGAATGATCATCCTGCTAGGAATTCACATCAGTGTCATGAATTAGTATTGCCCAGCAACATCATGATTCACCAAGCTGGGATAACACCTCTTCTTTTCTTTCTTTTTTTTTTTTTTTTTTGAGATGGAGTCTCACTCTGTCATCCAGGCCGGTGTGCAGTTGTGCTATCTTGGCTCATTGCAACCTCTGCCTCCTGAGTTCAAGTGATTTTCATGCCTCAGTCTCCTGAGTAGCTGTAATTACAGGCATGTGCCACCACACCCAGCTAATTTTTGTATTTTTAGTAGAGACAGGTTTCACCATGTTGGCCAGGCTGGTCTCCAACTCCTGACCTCAGGTGATCCACCCACCTTGGCCCCCCAAAGTGCTGGGATTACAGGTGGGAGCCACCATGCCCAGCCAACTGACACCTCCTATTTACATAGCACCAGATGAGGTGCTCTTGAAATGGGTTTGACCTATTCAGTGACCTGACTGCTCTTCTCGGGGTCTCTGGCAGACAGGTATTCTGATTTACCTTTCTCACTTTGACAGTGCTAAAGCAAGATTATAGTAAAAGCAAAACTATAGCCAGGCGTGGTAGCACATGCAAGTAGTCCTGGCCCAGGACTTTGGGGTTGCACTGAGCTATGATGGTGCCACTGTACTTCAGTCTGAGTGACAGAGCAAAACTCCAATTCCAAAAAATAAAAAAAACCTGAAAAACCCCCAAGACATATTCTAGGAAAAAGAAATTGCAGAATTCCATGAAATCTTTAGAGGGGAAAAAAATGTGTATTTAAAAGTAATCATTATTTTTACCATTGGGTTTTTTTGGTTTTTTTTTTCACTGCCACCTGGGCTGGAGTGCAGTGGCTCGATCTCGGCCTATTGCAACCTCCGCCTCCCGGGTTCAAGTGATTCTCCTGCCTCAGCTTCCCAAGTAGCTGAGATTGCAGGTGTCCACCACCATGCCCAGCTAATTTTTTGTATTTTTAGAAGAGACGGGGTTTCACCATGTTGGCCAGGCAGGTCTTGAACTCCTGACGTTGTGATCTGCCTGCCTCAGCCTCCCAAAGTGCTGTGATTATAGGCATGAACCACTATACCTGACTGTCTTCTTTTTTAAGTTGAGAACATTTTTAGTGTTCCTTTGTACTTAAAGGTCAGAATTAAAATAAACCTTTTGGTTCTTCAGTCCAAATTTTTGTTAGCATAGTAATAAAGTAATTCAGTGTTGATTTATGGTTTAAAACATAACTACTCCACTAATAGCCCCAAATTGTCTGCTGTCTCTCATTTAGTCTGTAAGAAAAAGCAAATTCTTAAATAGGGAAAGCAATTTATGATAACAAAGGCATTTTTTTAAGGAAAAAAATATTTTCACTAGAATTATTGCACATCAATGAATTTTTGGAAACTGTTATATTTTCTGTGCCTAAAAAGGATCATTCTGTCAGGAAGTGGGTCTGCAAAGAGTGTGAGGGTCCAGCAGTGCCTGTCTGCATTCTTGACAAACAGTGGCTTAATATAAAGAGGCTCTATCCCCTAAGAAGATTATAAATCAGACCTGATTTTTTTCTGAAAAAAAAAAAAAAAAAAAAAATCATTTCTATATCACTTGGTCCTTCTGACTAAATAGTGTTTCTAAAGGAAATGTCATTCACAAATCATTAAGCAAATTCACTTCTGGCATTGACATGAAGCCATGTAACCACACTGTAATAATCGTTGTTTCTCAAAATAAATTCAGTGCCTCATACTTAACGTGATTATACATCAAGCACCACAAGCTTTATTTTATTTTACAAATGCATACTACAGTATATTTATCAGCCACCCAAGCCTGCCAAGGGAGTTTTTCACACCAAGTAAAATCATCAAGCCTTATATTATGCTCTTCTTGAACTCCTGTTGTACCAAATGGAGCTTTCTTATTTACAGCAGGCAACTCTGGTCTGGTGAATGCATCAGTCTCTGTGTAGACTGCAGGGAGTGAGAGGCTAATTTGGTTTTGTTGATGCTGGCAAAGCATGAGACTGCATAAATGGCCATTTGATTCTAAAAGAACCTGGCTGTAATGAGATAGGTAGTTTCTCCTATTTCACCTTAAAATTTCACTCCTCTAACTTAACTTTTTGCTTGACATAATTGAGGAATATGCTTGAAATTTATAATTAGGTAAAGATAGGAAATTTCCCCATGAATTTGAATCTCCCCTTTGTCATTACTTCATTACTGATTACACAGACATTAACAGTATTTTTTTTAATGAGGCATTTGGGGATGTTTTTTCCTCCTTGTGGTTATAACATGGTTTTAATATATTCAAAATGCACCTAAATATGGAGGAGAAATTATCCAAAAAGAAAATAGAATTTATACAAACGCTAATTAAGGTTGTGCATCTTGAAAGGTAAAGCAAATCTTCAGTGATTAAAAGAGCATCCAGAAGACATTCTCTTTTTTTTTTTTTTTTTTTT